>NW_026972426.1:0-225225 GCF_036711695.1 Zophobas morio | reverse complement strand
AAATTTGAGTAAACTTTTTATTACACCTTCTTTTCATATTTGGCGACTACTATTGTTATTATTACTCTATACCTCGTTTACTATATACACTGTTAAAAAGCAAACTAGACACTTTAGATTCTACAAATCGCTAAAAATTCACTTTCATATATCTTTAAAGTTTGCTATATTATAAATATGAAATAAAATGGTAAGATTAAGTGTAACAATTGTAGTCAAGCTCCTGACCTAGCAGTGGTTCTTGTTGAACGTGCGCCCTTACAACGACGCTTCGCCAGTTGTCTTTTTCAGAGTTGCGGTTAATTTCGGCGGATTAATCCGTAACTGGTGAGGCAAATTTTTATAGTATAACGCCCCATGTATAAAAAAGTTTTTATTTAAAGACAATTTAACGGAAAACTTTTTAGATCTAATTTTCGTTACAAGAAACGTTTATAGATGTAAATTAGGTGTTATACAGGATGCATACAATATTGACATTGCGTGTTATTTCAATAATAAAACAAACTAAAGCATAATATGCTAACTTTGTGTAAGTAATAACGCTTCTAATAAAGTATCGTAACTATATAACAACATAGTATATTTAAAAGACTATCTGGCGATCTGTCGAGTACAATCCACACAACGACAAAACAGTACAGCTACCGCAGATTGGAGAGCTACATTCAACACAACAAATCTAGTCTTTCGGTCTTTGCCTCTTGGACATCTTCCAAACCTAACTTGTTTTCCCATACGTCGGTACGATGGCTATTTATGGAATTTTTGAGGTATTTAATCGCAATTTACAAATAAAATGACTGTTCAGCAGACTTTCGTTCAGTTGAGACCCTACAAGTTGTTTAGCAAGACTTTTAATATATTCCCTTCTGCGCAGGTTTTTCAGGAAAACTATAAAATAACACGTAGGCATTGACGAGGCTAATGTTCAGTAGAGTAACGAAAATAGCTTGAGGCCATCGGTTGCTTCGTCGAATAGTAGAGTAGAGGGCGCATTTAATAAGTAATGCCCTTCTTTAACTGCTTCACGCCTTGTCCAGGTACCTGTATCTTCCTTGCTTTTAAAATCAAAGGAAAAGACCAAGAACTCGATACTTCCACGCCTACTTTCGTGCCTCGCAAAATTCATTGATTTCTGGTTTTCTAAAAAACAGGTGTACGGCGATCGTGGTTCACTGACGAAAATAGGAGAACAACTCTATCCTCTTTGGCACAAAGGACGCCAAAGTGAACTCTTTAGTAAACCAAAATGGGTGGACATCCCACTTTTTCTTTTACAGGAATAAATTAATGCGGTACTTCTCTTTGTTCATTTTTAGGGTACCGACGAATGACAGTTGTTTCTTCTTTGATGCTGTGCAAGGGGGATGGATGAGAACCAGTTGTCAGCTGTAAAATTTCGGTAAATTTGACTGAGCAGGTGTCCCAATTTTACCATTTTTAGAAAGGCTAAATCCATCCCTGTCCTTGCCAGAATAAATATAGGTTCCAAACAGTAGTGGGTCCTCGTATCGTTCAATATCGTAATTTTTAAACCGTATATTTTCAAGTTTATTAGCATATACAAGCGGAATTGCCACGCTTTTTAAATCCAAAAAGCATTTCGACTATGCACGCGTATTCTCCGATAGAGTAGCATTATTGACAATTTTTTACAAGCGTTTCAAATACCCATGATATTACAGTCTTTTTTTGCATCAGTTTTAAATCTCTATGCTCCAACAGATGCAGTATTAAGCGAACACATGCTAGATTGACCAGTGTCCGCTTCAAAGAAATAACAGAGCGGAAGATTTCGCAACCAGTGCCAACTGTAACATTGCTTGATGAGCTTCATGATAAGATTCGAAGTCTGAAGAATATCTCAATATCTCTTAGAATGCTCAAAATTCTATAATATTTAGTTTCTCGTATCATATTAATCTTCTGAAGAAATCCGCAGACTAACTTCTTTCCCGACAACTTTTCGTCTGTCCGTTAAATTAATTCGTTCAGTATTTCATCTGTGAACACTTGATCCTAATCAGAAAGCTTTAATCTCCTCTCTGCTTTGCTGGACTAAAAATACTCGAAAAATGTAATTATGTTATGCTTCCTTGTTCGGACTTTTCACTATGGGGGTTCTGCAGACCATTTGAAATTGTTCTTACCATAATATACTTTGGGATTTTGTCTTCTGCTTTTTTTCAGTAGTTGGCTGATCAGCATTCCAAGATCAAGTTTAGATTAGACGAGCACCTTTTTATTAAAACCCTGACCATTAACGAAGCCCAGGTCAAACGATGTCTCCTTCGTTACCTCTATAATTAATCTCTAACTCGTTATAAATATGTGTTTCCCATTCCTCAAAACAGGGGTCATCCGAGTTCATTTACACGATCTGAAGCCGTGGAAGGTATGATACACACCGAAGAAAAAAACAGTACCACAGATAGTGAGGTGGGGGTTGGCAAAATATAAATTGGATTTGTAGGAATGTACTTGGAAGTTAAAAATTTCACCGCATGCCTGTATTACATCAGCAGAGAGCGAACTGACAGAAAGGTATATAGACTGGGAGCGTTCTGGCACTACCTGTAATCGCGTAGCAACACTAATTTCAGTGGGGTACACAAACCCCACCCACAAGCTACTAGTTGAGTCCAAAGCTCTGTGGGGGCAACGGATTTAGTTCCCCAAGGCGGACAAGTTCACGGAGTTTCTGAGATCAAAGAGGTCCTTAAGAAAGAGATGAACTCCGGAACCTCAAAGGGTTCTCCTGGGAGCCAAGTCCAAGAGGATATTTAAAACTTGGAGGATTCAATTCAGAGATAGAAAAAGGGCCTGCTCTTGGACCACTGAGTTACCCTAGTTCATTGACCAAAGAGGACCCTAAACAGCTTCCTCGTCACAAGTCTAAAGGGGGGTATCGTCGAACGTGTAGACCAAAACGGATTGTACACTCCCCGCGGGCCTCCTCTTTTGGAGTTGTGGTTAATTTCGACAGTTTTGATACATGTACCGATATTAACTGCAACTAAAAAGTGGATATTCCACAGTTAGAAGTGATTGATCCGTTGTAAGGGTACACAAGTTTGACAATGTATCTTTTTATTTTCTTCATTAAGGGCCAACTGGACTGAAATTCCCTGTATTAAAACACTAATCACTTTAAAAGGAAATAATCATAAATGACCTCTGTTTATTATTTTACTACTACTGCACTCCACTCATGTCAGGGATAGCAATTACTTTATATGTATCAGTGCTGAACCATTTAGAGTGCGCACCAAAACGAAATTAGACCTTGAAAATTTTACAACTTGTAACATTTGTTGTATGTATGCACTAACATTTTTAAATTAGTGGTCGAAGTATAACACAGTCACCTATTAATTTCACCAGCCCTGCGACACCTAAACGCAAGAAGCAGCCACCACTCAAACACGCGGTAGAAGAAAAAATTTAAGCTTTTAATACATAATTTTTTTATTTAGCTCTCATGCATTTATATGCAGTTACTAGTTGTACCTAATTTAAAGAGTATTCCCTTGGATCTTAGTAGTTACTTATTTCTTTCTTTCAATAGTTTAGCAAATGTTTTCCAGCTGCCTTAGCTACCAGCGTTACTTGCTACTTTTTCCAATCTTAAAGACAAGATTTGCTTGTATCAATAGACACTTCTTATTTAAATCTTTTTTTTCAGGTGTTTTGTTTATATCAATATATTATTTTTTTCTTTTTAATACATTTATGTATATTAAGTTTCTTCTCAAGATATTATTAAGAAGGCTCATAACTCTTTTATTGAACACCCTCTAAGCTTTATCAAATTTAAATTGGAGAATTTTCGTTTTAAAGTCAGCAACTATCATGGTAGTCACTACTTTTTCAGTTTTTTTAAAAACTGTTAAAGTGATCCCTTTTTTGATATAGGAGCGTATGGTTCATTTCCTATTCTATATTATAAAGAATTCCCCATGGTATACTTTAGACATATGACACCTTGGGCTCGTGTATTCGTCTCCTATACGGGTACTTACGTTAAATAAACATTTCATTTTTAAAACCCTTTATTTTTGATTTTCTTTTTATGCTTTTTTTTAACTTTAGCTTCTATTTCTTAAAGGCCCCTGTGGAAATGCTTATCGGTCAGTAGCTCCCCTCCCTCTTTATCGGGCTCGCTATGTAAAATGCTTGATTCCTTGTAGAAATTTTTTTTTTGCTAATTAATCAAAAGGTAATAAAATTGCAAGAAGGAGACGCATCTACTTACAAGCCTGATTTTACGGATTACCTTGACTGGTTGAACTTTTTGAAAAATAAGTTTGTAGTGCATCTTGCTGAAAACTTAAATTCTTATCCCCTTCTTAAAGCTCGTTTTTCAAAAGAAGTCACATAGCTGCTATTACTGCTCTTACTATAATAACTTTTTTGCAATAAAAAATAGAAAGGCCTGGACAATCTTATTAAAGTTTTACATGATTCTTTTTATATTTATCGCCAAGTTAATCATAACACGGAACAAGAGGTTAGGATATTATACTATTTTTATAATTTATTATTACATTATTCCTGTAGATTCGTTGTGTTTCTTTCGGTCGAAAAGTTTTTTTTGCTGCACCAAGAGAAGAGTTTCGTAAAACAGCTGACCTGACATTTATGTTTCCCCAGGATAAATTCGTTTGTCTATAATAATTACACATAAATATATGAAAAATATATTTTCTCGGTTAAACTTTCCACCAGTAACATACAGCCACTTTGTTAACAATATATATTGATTATAAAAAGATTTATGAACAACATCAACTCGTTCGAGGTTCGTTTTCCATTTTTAATCAGGAGGGCCAGATACTTCCCCTTGCTAACGCCAATGTTCTGAAAAAGGATTTGGTTTCCGTGAAGTGCGCTGTAAGTGCTCTGGTTTTTCACTTTCGTAAAAAATATTGTATAATATTTTATAACTGAGTAGTGTATTCTAAAAAAAAATTTCATTAGCTTTTTATGGTTGAGTTTTTTTATGAACGCTTATTAAATTTAACCTGTGATTAATTTAGTAACGCGATTTTTATTTTTTTTTTCAGCTTTCCTTTTTTCTTCGTGGAGATAAGTTTGGTATTTTTTTTTTTAACCTTTTAAATATTGAACTTCCTTTAACTTTTGTAAGGTATGAACTTTGTTTTAGTTAACGCTTCTGTTCTGGATAAGTTACGACAATCTGAACATTCTGTCTCTCCTTTTGGCATGTACGTTTTATTATATATATAACAAGAATTTATGGTAAAGTTTGTAACTTGCAGTATATAACGAGCATTGGAGATTGGCTTTCTTATAAAGAAAATCGTTGAACTTGTTTAAGATAAAGAGGTTTCTGTTACCTTTTTTTTTACTTGTACTTTTCGATCTCGAGGAATTAAAAAAGAATCTTGAATAGTAGAACCGTTAAAGTTAATTTTATATAATAGTAGGGCTGCTTGCTATTAAAGATTTCAGTTTATAGGAACGCTTTTTGTTTTAAATCCGAGTAAAAGTCCGCTTTAGAGAAGACCTGTACGCACATATAATTCTATTGCAGTTTGTTTTTGTTAAAAGAGTTAATACTGCGATAATTAAATCGCCGAACTACTTAATGATTGGCGACGGTATGATTATTATCCATGGTAACTTTTAGAGCACAACTGATAGAATTCTAAATTTTTAACTTAGAGATTTTAGTTTAAATCTTACTTAAATAGGGGAAGTACAGATATAACAGGGAATAAATTTGAGGAGAACTGGCAGAAACGTGCTAATTAACAAAATTAAAAAGAGTTTACTTCGTTAGAATGATCTATTTGAAAAAAAGTTTAGAGAAAATCCGAAAGCACTGTAGAATTTAATCATGTATATTTCTTATGGCTCGCTACACTGGCAAAGATCAAAATTATAATTCTTGTAACAAAAATAATAGTGGAGCTTAAGCTGCTGTAGTTTAATTTTAAGCTTAGAAAAACCGTACTTCTTCAAACGACTTAAGACCTGGCTAGGAAAAATATTTGTACACTGTTAATAGCAAAACTTAGGTAATTCGGAGGCGGATATTATTGGATAACAAAGACCACAAGATCTCACACAACGCAGTTAACGAGGGGCTCACTATATAAAGTGGACCGAAAATTACTGGGATGCACCAATTTTGTTATTCAGACTAACCGCCCTGCTAATTTTCAAGTGTTTGGTTTCTTGAAAAAAGTTCCGCAATACAGTTAAAGATTTTTTATAATACGGGAATAATAAAGCTTTAAAAGTGGCGGCGGAATTAAGTGTTCAAGAGTAATTAACTTTTATTATTTCTCCGTCAACATATTTAAACCCCAATGTTTATTTATAAATGTAAAGATTCTGGAATAGGTATAATGTACTGGCATTAAGATCCTACTTCCCTGATTTCTTCTATACTTAGCAAAAGATCTCTTGGATCAAAACCATTTTCAATATTAAAATATTTATGTGCTACAAAGACTTTTTATGTGTTGATAAAGACAAATTTCTTAAAGTTTGAAGCTGCTCTAATTTAAAAAAATGAAATAGAGAAATTTTTAACACACTAAGACCAACTTATAAGTCCACTAAGGGCCCAAGCAATGGTCCTTTCTCACCTATTTTGGTTTACAATTATAAATCTCTTCCGCGTCCCAGTGCTAAATAAGGGAGCGACTCGATAAAAGTATTTAGGAAACAAATAGATGCCTACCACTAAAATAATCGGTACTTTAATGCAAATAATAATGCTTCTCCAAAGTAACAGAATACTTTTCGGTTAACTAGCGCTGGATTTAAATGATTATAACCAGTTAAAAGACTTCTTAGACTAAAAATTTGTCTCTATATATAGTTTCGAAATTTTTATAATATTTACACGAACGTTATCGCTCATGCTTACGGTGTACTGGGTCACGTACCTCAAAACTCCAAAAGTTTATAGCTTTTGCAGTTCAAGTGCCAAATGTCACTAAATTTATTATAAACATAACAAAGAAATTGTCTTATATATGCTTTCGTCGGTCAGTCAGCCAGTCAGGGCGTACGCCCATCACAATTCAAATGCCATATAGATAGATTTTAAAGTTTAAATAAGGAACAATTTTTTCCTTCTCAAATAGAGTACGTATATATAACACAGCGGAACTATTCATTAAAACAAAACTAAAAAACAAGTTGTGCTTTTCAACTAACTAATTGTTCATAACTTTTGTTCTATAGTTCAAGTAAAGATGGAAATATAAATTTGTCTAAGGATACCGTAAAAAATACATAAATTAGAGCAAAGACTGAACTTATTGATGCCATATACAATACTAAGCAACATATATTTGTTTAGTCAAGCCCCCAAAACTTTATTATTTAAAGAATAAAACTAAGCCACTACCATACAGTGACTTAACACTACTAAACACAATTTTTTTTCTCCATGACATA
This sequence comes from Zophobas morio, assembly GCF_036711695.1. Lineage (NCBI taxonomy): Eukaryota > Metazoa > Arthropoda > Insecta > Coleoptera > Tenebrionidae > Zophobas > Zophobas morio. Next base: position 217,782 of record NW_026972426.1, on the reverse strand, counting down.
ACGGCCTTCACTATAGTTCTTATAACATTTAAAAACAAAAAAAAATAGTATTTTGACAAAAGCAATTATATACACACTTAATAAACTGTAAAATAAGTTATGCTTTTAATATAGGGTGTTGAAATCGCCAGTTTCATTGGAAAAATTAAAGGTAACAACCTAGCTGATTCTTAATTTATTAATTTAAAGAAGTGTAAAGAAAGAAAAAGCGGTACATAGCCAAAAGGAAATAAATAACAAGAATAGCCACAAGTTGGGCTGCCACAATCTGAAGGTGTGAGTTAAATTTTCTATCCGTGCTAAAAACCAATCATTGGTCATAAAAAAGATACTCCAAATTTAATCACAGCATTCCGGGTACAGTGTGACAGGGCTTCATAATAATCGGGAAAAAAATTTACGCGAGGCTATAAATCGCTATGGTTTGTCCGCCTTTTTCGGTTGATACCGGTGGGGGTCCTTTTGATTGCGTGTCGTTTGTTTCGTCGTTGCCGTTGCGCTTACCTCTTTGACTTTGCTGTCGTTTTGTAATGTTTAAACACTTGTTTCTATGGTCTATAACGTTTGTTTTGTCCGTTCTCTCCGATTCTCAAGGTATGCAATTAAGCTGTTAATTCATTCTATGTATATCAATTACTTCAGTTTAAGTTTCGTAATTTTTTTTAAACAATTTAATGATTCCGTGAAGTGGTTATGATTTATCATATTGCTGATATTAAGTAGATATTTTGTTTTGAGGTTGCTTTTACAGACTGCCATAATATATTTATTGTATTTTTACGTGACATTAAGTGGAGCGATCTGGCGAAACTGCGAATTTGGCTGGCACCCTTGACATTAAGGGTGAGGCACGGCCCTTTCAAGCCGAAGTGAACAAACTAATGCACTTAATTATTAATTCTTTATATTCAAAAAAGGAGATATTTCTCCGCGAACTTATATCGAACGTAGTTTTTTCCCCCGCTTTATTTATCTTTTATACTAATTTTTAGCGTGATAGGCCGCTGACGCCTTAGACAAGGTTCGACTTCACTCCCTCACTAATCCTAATCTAGGATCTGAGCTTGAACTTACTATAAAGATCCGGGCCGATAAAGTCGTTATAGTTGCTTTTGTTAAAATTAAGTTTATAGTTTCTTTTCTTTCTTTTATAGCCTGCAAGACTGCTGCACATTGTTGACACGGGCATAGGAATGAGCGAGAGTGAACTTCACAACAACTTAGGTACTTCCAGGATTTTAAGCGGCTTGTGCTTGCCAACTTGCTCGCCATGCAGGTCAAATCGCTCATTCTGGGACGGCAGAATTTTTGAAAACCTTGAAAGCAGAGGATAGCAAAAATTTGATTGGGCAATTTGGCGTTGGCTTCTACTCGGCGTTTCTTGTTTCCGATAAAGTGACGGTGAAGAGCAAGAGTGCTACTGACGACCAGTACCTGTGGGTTTCCAACTCCAGTTCTTACGTCGTTGCCAGGGATGAAGCCGGCCCTTTTGGTTAGCTTTTCACTGCTTATAATAGAATCCCATAATCATGTGACGACCAACAGTACGAGGCACTACTGTAACTCTTCACATCAAGAATGACTCTGTAAGCTTCTTGGAGCAGGAAAAATTGGAGAAGTTAATCAAAACTTATAGTCAGTTTATAGATTATCCCATTTACCTATACAAGGTGGAGGAACAGGTATTACGTTTATAATTCTTACTGCTTTGCTTCGTTTTTCAGGGCGTTTTTCTAACCTTTGCTGTAGGAAGTTGAGGTAGAAGACGAGGAAAAGAAGGCTGAGTGGGAGAAGAAGAAGGCCGAGAAAGAAGCTAGGCTCAAGGAGAAAGAGGAAGCCGGTACTAATCTTTTTTATCCCAAAAGGGTTGACTGACACTGCTTCAGGGGAAAAAGAAGGGACTGTTGTAGACAAACATGAGGAGGAGGACGATATTGGAGACGAGCCGCCGAAGAAGACCATCACGGTCGCCTCCCTTGGCGTGTTTTTTCCCGCTGCGGGTCAAATTCAGTTTTTGTTATTTTTCTGTAGAAGACGATCGCTGATTATGCTCTTATGAACTCCGTCAAGCCTTTGTGGGCCCGCGATCCCAGCGAGGTCACCAAGGACGAGTACCACTGTGCGTGATGCTTAGCCTCCGTATGACACGTTCTAGTCTCTAACCCGTAACCTCAGTGTTTTACAAGTCCTTCACGGAAGACGAGAAACCTCCCCTTGCGTACGTGCACTTCAAAGTAGAGGGAAACGTTCCTTTCAGAGCTTTGCTCTATATACCTCGGAAAGCCCCCTTTGAAATCCTCGATAACTGTTAGCTGTTCTGCTGTATTCACGTTTTAAAGTCGTGACTGTATTTTTATTTAGTGAATCCGAAATCGGACATCAGTTTTCACGTTAATCGCATTTTTATAACGAAGGATCTCGGCGACGACTTTCTCCGCAAGTATTCGCCCTCTTCGTGACTACCTTGCGTCGCCTTAGAGGCTGTTATATGCATTCTTAGGTATATCTCCTTCGTCAAAGGCTTCTGTGATGCCACCGACTTTCCCCTGCAAGTCTCCCGTGAGAGCGTTCGCCGTAGCAATTTAAGGATTGTGGGCAATAAAATTACCAAAAAAGTTCTCGACTTGATAAAGAATCTGGCCAAAGACCCGGAAGAGTACTACGACTTCTGGAAGGTCTCCTTAACGCTTTAGCTCCTTTCCGCTAGGACCCTTATAAACACTAACGAACAGGAGTATTCCAAGTTTATCAAGCTGGGCGTGGCCGAGGGCGATGCCAACAAGGAGCGCCTTGCCGCTCTGCTGAGATACCAGTCTAGCTACACCATTGGCAAGGACGAGAAGGCACTTACCTCATTGGAGGACTATGTGTCTCGAATGAAGAAGAACCAAAAGGTTTTTATCGACTTTCCTGAAAATCATAGTTTTCATCCGTTTCACCACCTTCCTGCTTCTTGCTTCAGGTTATCTACTTTCTTTCGTGCCAAACAATATATGAGTGCAAAACGTCGCCACTCTCTGAGAATCTTATAAAGTTTGCCTACGAGATCCTGTTCTTTACAGACTCCATCGATGAGTTCATAATGCAGTCCTTCAGGGAGTATAAGGATTACAGGTTCCAGAATATTGCTAAGGATGGTAAGTCAATAGTGCACGTGGACGTGTGCCTTCCACGCATCGTATTTGGTTGGTCTTTTAGGAGCCAAGATTGGGGAGCATTCGAAGAAAAGGAAGGAATATATTAAGCAACAGGAGGCCGCTTACGAATCGCTCATTAAGTTCCTGTTATTGGTGCTCAATGACGAGGTCGACCGGGTGACTATTTCCAGCCGCCTCCACAGCTCCCCCTTCGCCGCCATAACCAAGGAATGGGCGCACTCTGGCACCATGCAGAGAGTGCAAAACACGCGCACTAGAGACAGGGGAATCCACGAGTGCGTGCTTTTTTTGCATCAACTCATCCATTACGCTTTACTTATTAAATTACTTCTCGCCGCTAGAATTTACTTTAACCAAAAACTGAAGCTGGAGATTAATCCGCGCCACCCAATCGTTAAAAAGTTGTTAACTAAAACTGACGCCATTGTGGCCGAGGGGGCAACAGATGAAGACATCTTATTGGCAGATCCCGAGTTAAACGATATGTGCCGAATGCTTTACGAAATGGCTAAAGTCCGCTCCGGTGGGTTTTATCGCGGGAGTCCTCGCGATGTCGGCTTTGAGTATTTGCATTTGCAACAGGATACGAGTTTAAGGATCCTATAAAGTTTTCGAAGCTTCTTGAAAGCAGCGTTCTTCGATTTTATAATATTGGATCTGACGAAGTGCTAGAAGAAGAGCCTGTTTTTGACGTACATTCTCTTATTAACCACCCGCACATCTCTCTCTAAGCTCCTCCCCCCCCCCCCCCCGTTGCATTATAGGACGATGATGCCGGCGAAACGAAAGATGAGGAAGGAGGCAAGGATATGGACGATGAAGAGGGAGGGGAGACTCCAAGTGCAGAAGAAAGCGAGAGGGATGAGTTATAAAAGTAATAAAGACTAATATGCATTTCACTTTATTAAAAGCTGTGCTGCGACTATAGACGGCACTTTTCTTTGAACTTAGAGGCAGCCATAATGAGGCGTAGAGCAACGAGCTAATTCAGGGGATTCGGCTCTTGGCTTGCTTTAGTTTGACGAGGGGTCGGTCCCTTACAGTGGCAGTTACCGGTGGTGGGGAGCCCCGCTGGGCCAAGTCGTCGATGTACTCCAGAAGGAGGATGGAGCGCTCTTGAGCAATGCAGTCCAAATCCCCGTAACGCTTGTCGTTCTAAAATAATTCGGCGGTTTATGAGATACGGCTGATTAGTACCATTCGTGGGGAGTGTAGAACCTTTAAGACTTTTTCTATTTCTGAAAGCTCTCTAGGATCCTTAGCGATGACGTTCTTAGTTTTGTGGGTTATTAGCTGTGAGGATAAGCAATAATTTTGACTAAAAGAATTTCAACATGTGAAACGAAGTGTTAACTTTTGTCTCTCGCAAGAGCTGTTTAAAGTCTATCTTTGCTTGCTTCACTTTTTGACGCATATAATAACGAAATTCAGCTTCTCTCTAATTTATAAAAAAAATGTACTTATACGCAAAAAAGTTCAGAAGTACTTCATACTTTTCTATCGTCGCCAAACTTTTCAAAACGAAAGTCATCGCATATTAAAGGTCGCACATTGACCCATTCAGAAGTTAGCGCTATCTCTTTGGTCTGTCAGCAAAAAAAGATATAAGCAGAAGATATAACAGTTCTGAAAGTTATTTTTAAACACAGCGCCTCCCGTGCGGAGTTAAGAGTTATACTACGCTCACTCACAGACCTTTTAACAGGTGCCCTTATAAGAAAATTATTAGTGTTTATTAAAAAGCAGATGCTGTGCCTCGTCAATAAGCTTCCAAAAGGCCGAGGCGAGTTTTTCGTTTAAAAGGCGCAAATGCTGATAAAAATATTTTTCCTTCTCTTCTCTTGTGAGGCCGCAATTCCAACGGGAATCTTGCTTTAACTTTTCTTTAGCGTCATTCCAGCATATCTTGTAGAGCGAGTCTGTGAGTATTCATACTAAAGGAAAAAGATAATAGAAACTAACGTCGTGTTTTCTGATAACGTCTCGTAAAAGGTTTTTAAAAGTTTCGACTCCCTTTGATATAAGATGGCGTTAATATTGAACAGTTAGAATATAAATTAGAGAACCTCGTCGCGTTTAAAATTACTTTTTTCTTTATTTAAACTTTTCTGCAACTCTTCTTGAGTGGCCTTGACCAGCCGCTCTCTTTCTTTAATAGATGCCTTTTCTCTTTGCTTTTTCATGTACTCAGTCTGCGTGAAAAAAGGTAAAGCAGTGAGGGCACTATGCCGGCAGCACAACGCTTACATCTCTCTCTCTAAGCTCAGTCAGATATTCGTCAAAGCATTTTTCTAATACACGTACATATAAAGAAAGGTTTAAATTTCGTAGGATTCTATAGCAACTTTTTTTGAGTAATAGAATGCGGCGGTGCTAACCTCTTTCCTCTCGGGACAATATATCGTATCGCCTATCCCCGGTGATTCGCTCCTTCACCCTTTTCCAAGTACTTTCCACGTGCATCTTCCCTTTTTCATTCAAAAGGACGATAAACGCTTGTTTATTTCTGAAAACAAATGATGAAAAATATAGCCGATGAAGCTAAAAAGTTCAGTGACCTCGCTTTCCGCTCTTCTCGTTTTATGGTAGCGTTTTTTTTAAACTCTTCCGCTGCTTCCTTAAATAAAAGTTCTCTTTCTTTCCACTTTTCTACGCATTTAAATCGCGGATCACGAGAGTACTGAGAACAAGATTAAAAAAGTTATAGAAAAAAGTGTAAAAATTAAGTACTTTAGCAGAAAATTCGCTAAAAGAAAGCAAATCTAAGTCGACTACTTCTTCCAGCAATTCTTTAAAAAAATGTCGGTTTTTTATTATCTGCTCCCGCTTTTCGGCTCTTTCCAGCTAAATTTTCTTTTAAAGGAATTTCTTTACAAGCGGACAAGCATAATAACCTCAGCGCATTCGCGACAATATTTATCAAATATTTGTTTGCGTTCCTTCATCGTAAGAAGTTTATAGCGCGGGTCCAAAGCTATCAAATGTTAATTATTGGATAAAGAAACTTTAGTACTACGCAACACGACCTAAAACCGTCTGCTCCTTATCCCACGTGGAAAAAGCAGAAACCTTCCTTTCCTCCAACAATTCACGAAACCGCTTGACCCGTTCGTCATAGAAAAGAGTTGCTGCGGGTTGTAACTTATCTTCTGGCTCTACCTTGCTTATTTTTTCTTGGTCGTCTTCCTCTATTCCTTCTATTTGCGGTTTTCCAAGCAAGTTTGCGCTTTCACTGAAACATAAAGTCCCAGCTAACAAAGAGTTCTGTATACTTTATTTCCTTATAAAAGTACACTGTATCCTTTTCAGGCTCCTGAGCCTCTCGAAAGTTTTCCTTCTTAATTTCCTTATTTATTTTATAAAGTTCAATAAGTTTGTCTATCTATATAAAAAAATAAGACATGAAATTCGTTGCGCAGTATGAAAGCTGTTATAATCTACCGCTTTATCATCGAATCCCATTAGCTCCAACTCTACAGGCAGATCCCAGTCGGATGTTTTGGAAACAGTGTTATAGTAAAACCGTTTGTTGCTTGCAGTTAAAACAACTAACCAAAAAGAATCAGGAACAGCAATACGCGCTATAGGCTTGTCCGGTTTACCACTTCTATAAAGTAAAGTTTGTAACTAACGGAATTGGTAGAGATATTAAACTAGAAATACAAAGCATGATTAGTAGTAGGAAACCTGTTGTTCCCGTCAGAAGGCTCAGTTTTCAGTTTTTTGGGGTCAAGTTCAGAAGTTTCCACAGAATCCTTCATGCTTTTTGTGTTATTCTCTTTCTCGAGTATTGGTACGTTGCCAGATGTTATAGGAAGTGTGGAGGGTGAGTGCTGACTGTTGAAAAAATTAGGACGAAGGGTCGGTGGAAAGCCAGCTGAAAAACTAGTATGATTGGTTAAGGGTGTGAAATTAGGCGGCGGGTACAAAAGGAAGGGAGGGCGGTTCTGCGGAGGTGGGAGGTGAGCGGAGGGCGCAAGGGGCATGCCCACCGGGTAAAAAGGGTGTCTGGCGGGATAAGCATAAGGCAGGGGAGAGGCCTGAGAAAATCCACTCGGACAGGGAAAAGAAGGCCGCAGGGAATCAGCTGCAGTTGAAGGGCTGGGAGAGGTGTGCAAGAAAGCCTGACAGGGGGGAATATCTTCTGAGGAGTTCTTCTGGGGCCCTAAAAGTAAACAAAGAATCTTGTTAAAAAGATATTAAAAAAAATTTTATTGCTTCCAAATAGATATTCCACAGCACGAGGGAGCAGGCTTACAAGTCTTGCAACGTAACAATTAGAACGGTAAAACTACTATGGTCCGACAGTAAAACAGTTCATTATTAAAAATAAATGTATATTTAATTTATTGACTCGTATTTCATATACCAATAAAAAATTTAAAAATTTATCAGTAAAAATATTAGTAATTAAATAACTGTTGAGCAATATATATAAATGTTTCGTATATAAAATTTAACAAGTAGTGAAAAATAATAAAATACGTAAGTTTAAACAGAAAGAAAGTAATAAAAAAATACAATAAATATTAAAATATTTAATAAAGAAAATAGTACACCTGGCACTATTCGCTGGTAACAATCTATAGTTTTAAAATCTTCTCTACTGGGTGGAAGCGTTCCTTCCATTCGCGTAGTAACAAATATAAAATTATTTAAAACTTAAAATAAAAAACTTTCCAAGTATGCCTTCTATAGAGCTAATATTTATAAACACTGTACAACAACAGGATCAGGTTGGCAGCCATACGAATATAAAAGCACACCGGGGTCTAGCAGAGTTAGGAAAGCTAGAAAATGGATGGCATATTTGTCTTGAGCTGGCATGTGGGTTGTGGTCTTCACCGTCTGTGCATACAATTGCATATGCCAGTCGACTGGAGTTTTTTTCGGAAAAAATTTATATGCGGCTTCACTGTTAACCGTCAAACACAAAATTATCAGAAACCGAATTACAAATTATAAGGCGCGTGTTTCGTAATCTACGAGCAGAAAGTGAATAAAGCAACACTAATCTTTTTTAGGTTGCTTTAAAGCCGGGGGTGCTCTTTTTTTACTACAAACAAGAACCTTGATAGCTTGGTGGCGTCTATGCAGTTTCTCAAACACATGGGTGGTGTATAATACTTATAACCTACACCGTTTATTTTTTTTATCATATTGGAATAAACTCTCGCTTTGGCCAGAATTAGTGTTCGCTTCTCAATAACAACTCTAAGCTTTCTTTTAAATTCCTTAAACTTTGAATGTTCTTTTTGACAAGCTTGGTGCCTGACCAAGGTAGGAATAAGATCACTTTCTTTCGATGTTATTATATTTTTAGGTCGGAGTGAGATCTTTATGATTAGCTATAAAGACGTTTTTCATTTCGTATAAAATGGTTGAATATAAATATTAGTTCCTGATTACTATAAGTTTACCAGTATGCCAACTCATGCGAATCTGTCGTTCGGAACGAAAAAAAAAAGTAAAAAAATCCAACGTCTTCTACAACTTTGGTAGATAAAAAGAAAGCTTCGTATTTTTCTTCTTCTATATTAAAATAAAGGGCTTAAAATAATTGTCCTTTAGTCGAATAGAATATAAGTGATTTGTAATATAAAAAAAACCAACTTTTGTAATTTAGAAATTTGCGTTTAACTTTATTTTTACTTAGCTGTACTACTTGACAGCATGTAAATAAGTTTAAAGGCGTAAAACGACCCTTTGGGCCTAGGGGTTCGAGCTCTTTTTTGTTCGTCACCTTTTTGCTTGCTTTAGAATAAATTTAACACTTTTAGGGGCTAGCCTAAAACACAAGTTACTACACATTTAGGTATCACAGGCTAAGAACTCTTTAGCGAGATGGTAAGTTAATATTATAGTTCCTCAAAATTCCCTGTATTCTATAGCAGACCATGAGCTTAAGACGGTAACGAGGCAAAAAGGTTATATAATAAATGAGTTTGTTAAAAACCTTAAAACTTGAGATAAACTAGCTGACGTGTAAAAATCAGTTGGTATTTTAGTTTTATGATAGTTGGCTTACCAAACAGGATTAAAAAACAATGATAGTCTACACCAGAGTGCGCATACTTCAAAACTTATTAAGCGGTTTGCTGTGCATAATCATCCTTGAATCCGGCTTAGTTACGAGACAGTTGCGAAGTGTATTGTGCTATAGCCTCCTTTTTCACAGAATTGAAAGAGTCAAGATACAGCGAAGTTCACCTTGAACTTACGGTTGTAACTTCCTTTTAAAAGATCTCCTAACTGTTCGCAAAGCTTTACATTACGCGAATTAGGGTGTTTTTCTGGCTGTAGATAGCATTAAGTTGCAATAAATACACCCTTCAAGAATCTGTTTTTATAAAGAAACGCTTATCTAAGGCTCTCCGGCTGAAAATGTTATACAACTGCAGTACCTGATCCACTTGGTCCCACTTTTCTGTATTGTACAGACCCATATTTACTGTTATTGAGAAACAAATTATCTTGCGACAGTTTTTATGCAATTTATCCTCGGTGTTATCGTGTGTGAAGCCTAATTCTGATATATGCAAATAAGATTTACTATAACCTTTGAGCTGCTTGCTCTTTGTGTTTTAAGGACTTTGGAATTAGCGTGACTGGTGTAACTAAACGTTTATATATCTGTCATTCCCTCGGGTTAATGCTTACCGCCGTTTTCCTGAAGGAAATATTTACTCATTTACTATAATAATAATAATAATAATAATAATAATAATAATAATAATAATAAATAATAATAACACTTTGTGTAAGTGGTAAGATATTGTTACTTATATACACTTTCATTTAACAATGTAGTTAAAGGTAAAACAATATTTTACCGGAAAAGACTCTTTGCTTCCCTCTCGGCTTGGTATTACTAAAACTAAATTTGACTAGGTAAGGGACAGCAGTTACTTAAGTAAGCATTTTTTGCCCATCTCTTCATATATTGTCAAGATGAGCAGTTATCAGGTTTAAAAAGCAGTTTTCATTCAATCTATAAGTTTTTGATAACTGTTCCTTCTCGAATAATTATATGTTAATTACTTAATATTAAAATTATAGTGATGGGGTTACTAATAAGAAAAGTGTTCGCTCTTCAGAGATAGCTTTTCTTGAAAGTATTTAAACCACCCCTCTTATTATTTTTTTAGGCTCCAGACATCAACTATTGATTTATTTATTATGGTTGTGCTTGTAATTAACCTATTTGTGTCTGGATTCTCCTTCGGTTCCATTTCAGAAGTACTTTGACTTAATTTCTCTAATTTTCACTAATTTCGCCTTTCTAGGAGGATATTCTTATTCATCCTTATAACCGTTCTACTCATTCTTTCTTGGAGAAAATTAACAATAACTATATTCCGCAGGAGATGGAGGGTTTGCTAACCTATTTACCAGATGTTGTCGTAAGCTTTGTTCTTGAGAAAAAAAAACATTTAATTCTTAAAACTTTTAAAAATAATTTTTTATTTTTATAAAGATGCGTGATGGCTGCCTACTTGTAGAGATTAGAGACTACAGAGTAGAAAAAGGGTCAGTTGTTTACCATGCCCAAAGTTATCGAAAGTTGCTTCGTACTACAGATCTTGGCCTCGCCTGTGATATTAAACAACTTGTGATAGATAATACTTTTCCGAGGGGTCAGTAAAAAATTAATTACTTCTATAATATTATAAGCATATCAATTTTATAATATAATTTAGTGAAAACTAATATCTGTTTAACAATTTTATTAGTTAGTCTTTATTTAATTACATATTATAAAGTTTTATTTTTTATAATATACTCAGTTATTTTTTGGTCTCTTTTTTATGTCATTAATTTTCTTTTATATTTCGAATTATTATAAAGTTAACACGCCATAACGTTTTAAAGTATCTTTTCCTTATGCAATATAAACACTGAATTTTCTTTTATAATTTTAGAAGAATTTGTTCTCGAGAGAGATTTGATAAATATGGAAAAAAAATTCTACAAGCAAAAAATAAAAAAATTTGCTTAGATCCCAGCGCAGATGTATTTCATTATTCAAGTATTATAAACTACAATCTTCAAAAGAAAAGGTTTGACCAATTAACGTTTATGAAAACATGTTATACTTAAGCTTTAAATATTATACGAATAATATATAATAATTAGCTTTATTTGAAAAAAAAAATAATATTTATTTTTTATCTTCCTCAACTATTAAAAAAATATATTTTTTTCTAAACGGTATTTTTTACGTTGGCATATGGAGTAGTTATGATGCAATTATGTATACACAGACTAGTCTACGCGAGCCTTTTAGTTCCAATTCGGAAGTATATCTTATTTTAAAGTTAGGAAGTTTTAGTTAAGTAACCCCCATCCCCACTTACCGAAATCTACAATGAGAACTTAAACTAGTTGTATAAATTAAAACTTTTTTACTAGCTTTTCAACCTTGCTGATTGTTAGTAAAACTATTAAATTTATCTCACCCTGCTACGTTATTATAGATAAAGAAATTTAATTTAACAGGCGTTTTGTACTATTGAGCAGAGTGCTGTATAGCTGGTTATACCTCCAGTTACATTAATATTTGTAGGCTTTGCTTAACTGAACGCTTTCTTTTTGGTATTGTTCCTTACAGTGTTTCGGAATTATGTTTGATGTTGACTATAACTAATAAATATTTTTATAAAAGACCGTTTAATGAGACTTTTTGCCCTCGCCACTTTTATTTGTAACTGGTTTTACCTTAAGCGTTACTGTAAATATTAGTTTTTAATTTAATTTTCTGCTTATCAAAAGGTTATAAGGGTTTACCAGATGATTAAGTAATAAATTAATAGGGCACTATAAGCCTTATAACTCTTTTCAATAGAGAATACTATTTAACTGTTTTAGCGCTATACCCTTAAATAAATATATAACATTTAGTTGCCTATACCACTTTTTCTGTCATGTACTAGAGTTTTTAGACAACACGAAAGTTATTACGATTTATTACGATATATTTTATTAAGATATCCACCAATTATTACCAGACCGAAATGCCAGAAACTTTGGCGAGAACAAGATCAAGAACGATCCTCAAATAATACTAGCAATAACAATAAAAAAAATAAGCAAGCAGTAAATAATATAGCGATTGAAAAAAGTGGTCATAGTAGATGTAGTTCACCAAATTCAAACGTTTGCATATTTACTATGAACGACATCTCCCAAGCTGGACGTGAGGAAAAATCTAAAGAAGCTCTTCAGAACTTTTTGAGTAACGGGTTTAAACGTTCAGACTTTTCTGTGTACAACTTTTTACAACGTGCAATTCATGAAGGTATAATATATCTATCAAGTAAACTTTCATGCGCTCAGTAATCTATATGGAGTGAAGGCTTTCTTTTTAACTTAGAAGAATAGCTTTTGTCCCATTCTCATATATAATATTAGTTTTACCGCTTTAGACTGCCTTTTTTAACAGCAACGTTGAATACTTATTTTTTAGTAATAGCAAAAAACACTCGCTGCTGGTATTGTTTCACTAATTTTATGCAACTGTCTAAACTGCGAGCGAAGGCTCAATAAAGAATAGTAACTATGTAACTTTTTATAAGTAAAAAAAAACCACCTTAATTTACTGAGCTGTAAAAGTGGTCTGAGCTAAATATAAATATTATCGTTAAGCGACAATATTTAATTGAAACTTTATATGCTGGCAAAGCTCAGGTGCTTTCGTGATTTTTTCATAATATTGGGTCTTATTTTTTTGAGCAACTCTGCAATAGATTGCTTTCTTTGTATTGAGCGCACAGTAATTTTTAAAGGTTCCTTAGCAGGCAACAAGCCTTACAGTTTTACTGTTTTTTGCTAGGCACCATTGCTCGAGGTCTTCAACATGAAAAATGCTTTTACCGCACCAACAACTTGCATAAATATGTCCAAGTTGAAATAACAAACTTCCAAGACTTTACAAAAAGTAATTATAAAGCATATATATGTAAAAACATTGCTAAAAAATCTTTTTTGTTTGTTTTACTCTCCTATAACCTAAATAAATTATGATAAATTTTTTAATGCAGAGATTAAGCCACCGGAACCTCCGTTACTAACAGTAAACTCTTCTACTGGAATGACTCAAACTATTCCCTTAAGAAAAGTAACCTTTTGCGGGAAGGGCGGTTTAACGGTTTTGCAGACAACAATTAGCTCCGAAAGGGAATACAATGTGTTATTAAAGGTTAATATGTCACTTCCGAATCCCCCTCGGTTTAACAGGTACTTTATTGTTAGGAAGTCTTATTCAATATTATTATTGTTGTTAGCTACTTTATAGAGAGTCGTGAAAAAACTGAGCAATACACTGAGCAATTCATAAAGCTTTACCAAATTGAAGGAAACGTAGTTTTAGAAGATCTCCGCTCTCTTACATGACGAAGAACACTTGAATTTAGTTCGCTTCGTTTACACCTTTTTGTTTGAACTCTTCTTTAAGTTGCCAAATCAGCAATATTCTTAGCTATAAGTTTAATTTTGAAAGCCACCGCCTTCTATAGTCGCCTAAATTTCCTTCATGTGTATATAAGCTTAAACAACTACTTTATAACTTTATAAAGTACTTTTTTCATAAAGTTATTTCCCTTCTCAAATCTCGATCTCGACTTTTTAAAAGTTCTTTCTATACTAACTAAAAACTCCGCCACATTCTGCTAGAAGACGCTTCTTCAACGTATTTTGACGAGTTTTGACTTAATTAAAATTTTGAATTCTTCGTCATAATTAAAGTTTAAAATTTTAAAAGAAGGGCTTAAGCGAAGTTTATCTCAGGTCAAGTAACAGGCATAAATTTAGAGCTTGAAAGGAGAGTCTGAAATATTTGCGGAAAAAATTAATTCGATCTTTTTGTGGTTTTACTAATTTAATATTGAAGCTCCCACCTCGCCAAAACCGCAAGGGGCAGCAAATTAATTAAGGGTATTTGTTAGGACACGGTACCTTGACAGTTGCCTCCCTACCCTCTTTAGTTGGGTATTTACTTTTCAGCGTAATGAAAGATAAAACAAATTAAGAGCCCAATGCTCCACTTGTCAAGTTCACTGTCCCGAAAAAATTATTATCAAATTTGTGCGTGCATAATGAATTAAATAGTGATATATAATCTGAAAGATATTATTATATAATTAGAAGGGGGTGTAAACTTAATGACTTTTTATCGCCTAAAGATGAGCGCCCAATATTGAAAAGTCTTTAATAATGTTGTCCTCCTTGTCATTTTTGTTTGTCCTTAAGTTGTTTTGAAATGTAAACATTTATATTTTACATACTAAAATTATGTATAATACGAAGGCAGCGAACAGTTTTAAAATTTTCTGCCTTAACTCTTATAAATACACATAACTATATAGATTAGTATGTACTCTTTAATAATCGGTGAATTTTCAAATACCTAGTGAGTAGTTAACGAGGATATTTTAAAAAATATGCAGTTAGGTAACTTTAAGCACTAGTTAATACAATATTAGTATGTTCTTCGTATCGCGTTCACGAATAGGGAGTTTCCCGCTAACCAAGAAAAACCAGTAAATAAACTTAGAAGGCTCATAAAAAAATGTAGTCTGCTAAATTGCGAATTAAACCTGTAAAAGTTATCGACACTTTTGTTTCGTTTTAAATTTAATTAAAATTAGTGATTGCTTTAACAAGTTTCCCATGTGCCTCCTAAATGATAAATCATACTACAGGAAGATCCGCGACAAAACGCATAGTCACACTCGCAATTTAATTTTGGCATATATTGTTACCGGCGCGACCTTATTATAACCTTATATACCGTTCTTACTAAACTTTGTGTTATTCGAATTGTGCATTATTGATATGGTCGTTTTGTAAAAGAAGATTATTACTTAATGTTAAAATTATTATAATTATTATAGAGAGATAATAAAATTCTTTAATAAAAAGCAGGTATGTCACGCAAAAACTCTTTTTTTAAAGCGGCTAAAAAGGGATCTTTAAAAGCTTTTAAAAAAGCAACAAAAAGACTTAAAGGGGCAAAGCTCCATAAATTAGATAAAAAATTTACAAAAGGTTCTTGTGGTAAATATAATTTATTTGGTTACTATAGACATATTCAATAATAGCTTATAACATAAATGTAAAGGATTCTTTTGGCTGGACGGCCTTGCACTACGCTGCTCGTTGGTATATTTAAAGCCCAATTATTACTATTTTTGCGAGTACCTTTTAAAATATTAAAACTTATACAGTAATGTTAATTATTTAATTACCAATTTAAGGGGGCATCATGGTATAGTTAAAGAGTTGCTGAAAAAAGAAAATGCTTATTGCGATCCCATAAACGATTTTTTAGAGACCCCTTTACACTTATCAGTTCTATATGACCATCCGAGGTCTCTTCTACTTGTTTTAAACCTCTAAGTAATAAATACAAAAATCTTAAAATGTATAGGATACAACTATTACTACTAAAGCACGGCGCCAATCCCAAAGCAAAGGATGCAAACGGTCTGACGCCTGAACAACTATACACTTCCAAGTATGAAAAGTTTGTAACTAGGCAGCCATGGGAAATTAAAGAACATAAACTTGATAGTGAAGTTTTAGAACACCACTTTCAAGAAAAAATTTTAAATGCGCTGGATCAAGACAATTATGATGGTAACTTATTTTTGACTTTCAGCCTTTTTTTTTTAAGTTGAATTAATAAGTTTTTATTTAGTTTCATGGAAGTTTACGTTTGAAGAATACGAAGCACAAAAAAGTCTGGAGCCCGAATCCGATGATCACTGGGCAGATAGAATGAGAGTGGAGTTTGAGCGTAAATACTGCGCTTACACTTTGAAAAAAAAAAGTGCTGGTGTAAAAAAAGCGAAAACGGGTTGCTCTACCAACAAAATAGAGGAAGGCCATTGGCTTTTGTTGGAAGCTTATAATAAACATAACGATACCGATACTAACACAAGGTGGCGTGAAGATTACGAAAGTAAATGGGCAAGATGGACAGAAAGCCTTAACTCTTTACAATGTGAAAATGATGGCAGACAAAAACAGCTGAAATATTCTGATATACCGTGGCCATACTTAGACGGGGAGCTGTCGGCAGAGAAGTTGCTACTAGGCGATATAAAATGTACGAACCCAGCAGTTATAAAGAAAAAAATAAAAAAAGAAATTTTGCGCTGGCATCCGGATAAATTTCTCACGGAAGATCTGCTTAAAATGTTCAAAGAGGACGAAAAGGAACTTATTATTGAAAAAGTGAATCAACTGGTGCAGGACCTCATTAACTTAAAAGCTCGCTACAGTGAAAAGTAATACTGTGATCGTCAGCAATCATTCTATTATAATATTCAGCCTTGATTACTGGAAAAACATATTCCCCGCCTCTCTGAATTGGTGTGATTAGGCGTCCAAGGGCCCAAGGAGTCGTTAGCGTAGTAGTCCATCTATCACAAAGGAGGCAGAGAGGTTAATGCGGCACTGGAAGTCATGCGTTATATGCCGTACAGGGTAGACCGAGCGCCACGGAGAACGAGCGAGAGCCACGGAGAGCTCGTAAGGCGTCAAGATGGGCTTATCGAAGGCGTATCCCCAGTCAATGGAGAGTCGTGGACAAGCGATCTGCACCCACCTTAATTGCGTAGTGAAGTTTATTTTTCACATTATTAAATAAATAACTTACGCTTTAATGTCGCTGAACATTTTTAACTTCTCCGGCGTTATTTCACTCAAGAGAACAACAACACAAGTCTTTCCAGCGGCTTCAATTTGCTTCTTCAGTTCCTTTTTTACGAATTATGCATTATTTTCATATCCCTGTTAACTTAAACTTCAACAAGAAACCTTTAGCACAAGAATGCTGCCCTGATGTCCCAACGTTCCCATTATGAGGCCAAAACTATGACATAATAAGAACAATACTACGGATTTTGCTCCAAAGCAAACCTGGAAGCCCCACGTGCCGTGCTAATTGCCTTTTCTCTACAGCTCTTCATTGCTTCGATATCGTAGCCTTCCACACTAAATATTTTACAGTATGGGTCGTATCTGCACCACCAAGGCGGTAAATAAAGGGATGAATTCCAAAGATTTCCAAAGTGGGCAATAGTAATAGTCTGATGTTGCCAGTTTGGGTTTACCTGTAAGCTGTAATTTCTGGATTGTGTATCATAATAGATTCCAAATGAAAACGTCCGTCTCCAAGGTAAACGATGGCTTCGCAAGTGGACAACCGTGGGGATGTGCAGCCTAATATCTCCCCAGGAGAAAGTGGTTTTACTTGAGGAAGGGATAGATCAAAAGTCTCGCTCAGGACCTCAGAGGCGGCCTAACGACCCAATGGATGGACATTACGAGTAATACCAGATTTATCGCGGAACCTGAAGGGCGGCCGCAAACTGCACAGTACTCACTAACGCAAGTTTTGTGTTTGGTTTAAAGTTGAATTGAAGAGTTTCAATAAAGTGTTTAACATCAATATCTTAAGACAATTAATTGAGACAGTACTACGGGCAACTCACACGGAGAAGGACCTATACTGACAAACACATAGAGCATGTTCAACCGGGCCGTGTCGATCGGGACAAGGCAGCTGTGACCGTAATGAATTAAAAAGTCACATCCCATAGCCCTCGCAGAATAGTCATCCACGCAGCACGCACTATACATATATTAAAAAGTATAAAGCAAAAGTACTTTTGCACAATAATATAATCCATTTAACAAGATCTACCCAATAACTAAAAAAACTTTCCACTTATAAAATAGTAAATATAAACTATAATAAAGATAGTTACCCATAAACAACGTCGCCCATCACAACAACTTCTACAGGAGTAAATCTTAATATATATAAACATTATATTGTTTATTAGTAGGAAGGAAAAAAATAGAAATATAAAAGTTTTTTTTAGAAATAATTCAAATTATTAAACAAAAAAGGAATGGAGGGAGAGAAGTCTGGAGGTAAGGCAAATAACTCATTTTTAAAGTACAAGGAAAGCGGTTAACCCCTCACTACATATACACAAAATATAAAAATTATTTCGTTTATTCTCCGCAATACATTAAACGTACAACTAACGAGGGTGACGTCTTTAGAAACTCGATTAGATATTTATTTCAAAATCCGCATTTATAAAGACAACTTTTAGTACACTAATCTATGCAGTGGGCTATTTCACGAGTATATAAAGCTTTAGTCGTTAAACTATGATAAGCACTGTAACTAATAAAAGAACAAAAAAGGGAAAAGGAAATAAAAATAGATCCAAACTGTTCAAGGATGTCAGCGATGGTGCAGGCATACATAAGTAGTCCCTCAGGGAACTGAAGTGCCACTAGTGTTCAAAAAGCAAAAACACGAGTTAAACGTGAAAAAAAAGATACTATAATTCCGTATTAAATATCCTCTTCGCGTTATAGTCAACATTTGTATACGAGAAAGACTACTCAGTATTTATAAAAAAAAACCTCGCTTAGAGTTACACTTTCGAAGTCTCCATATAGATTTAAAGATTTCAAAGTTGTAATTGGAGGGTAACTAACGTAGTACAAAAAATGTGTTTCCCTAAAAATACTTATACTTTTGGAAACTCAAAAAGCTTACAGTATTTACTGCTTGGATTAAGGCTTCATTAGTAGTGATGTCTTCAGGAATGAGGGTTCTAACCTTCTTAATATTTCTTCGTATAGAGACTGAACAGTAAAGTGAGTTCAAAATAAAATAAGTAAAAGTTACAATAACCGACAAATATCTAGTTAATTCGTTCTTTTAAAAAAATCTTTAACTTAAAATCGAAAAAAAAAACCTGTGTTCTTAGCGTGTAATTCCTTATTATCTCTACAGTTATTAGGTTGAGAGTGCAAGCCCAGTTTTCGAGAACAAGGTTTCCCAGCGGCGTTATTTTGATTATTGCTTCCATCCTGATTTCCTTGTTCTTCTTGTAAGCTTTCTGTATCCCGCCCCTCTTCGTCTTTGGGCATTCCCTTTCCGGAGCAAACTGAGTGTAGTTTTATTAACCTTTTCACAACTTGACGCTGCCAACAGTATTAGGCGAAGCACATGTACTCGTCAACCACGACTTAGTTTAAGAGATGAACATACAAACAAAAATTCTAGTTAATAATAAAATATATTTCCTCGTGCTTGTAAATGGTATAGAAGAAATTATTGCATGCTTTTTGATTATGCGCAAAGAATAAAAGTTGTTGTTAACTACCATTTATTGTATAAATTCTGCTTCTAATGCTGCCCTCACTTGTTTGTCTTTGCCGGTAAAAATAGTTAGAGGGCAGGAAAGGGACTAAAATCGCTTTATATCCGCCATACTTTTACCTCCCAGCTTTTCGCGATATACAATTCCTAGTTTACTGTAGCGAGACTGTCTTTCACCATTTAATTATATTCTTATTTTTTTGAGCTAAACAGTGGTGATGATTACTCGCTTGAGAAAAAAAGTATATTAATAACATTTATTTTTGTTGACAACATTATAGCTGTACTCTTAACTTTTTAAGATTTTTACTTTAAAAAGTATCGGATTAGCTTTTGGGATCAGTGGGGCCACTGCAGGTATAGTGATGGCTAGTGATGCAGGTTTACACCCCCCTTCTTATCCTTGGGACTTTAAAGGTTTTAACACTTATGCTGTATTAGCTCTTTACATTAAAAAGGTTATATATTATAAATTTGTTAAGGTTATTTAAGCACGTTCCATCATGCTTCTTTGAGGCGTGGCTTCCAAGTTTATCGTGAAGTGTGTTCGTCATGTCATTCTTTACAACGTGTGGCTTTTCGCCATCTGGTAAATGTTACACATACTGAAAAGGAGATGAAGGCCATTGCCGAAGATTATGAGGTATCTCCTTTTTACTGTTTACTGCTTTTTACCTTTAAGAAACAGTAGTTTTTACTTTATAAGCAAAAGCAGAGAAGCTTTAAAATAATGCTATTCCTTTTTGATAATGCAACTTCTTATTTTGCTGGGGATGCTCGTATTATTTATAGAGGGGTCTAGAAGATCTTATCTGAAGAAGTGGTGGTTGGTGTGTTTGTTCAGCTATCCGTAAAACATACTCGATCTTTAGTTTCTCTGAGGGGTTGCAGAGAGAAACTATTTGCTAATTTTTTGTTGTATTTGTAAAACCAATTCCTCTACGTTTACTCACCAAACTAAAAATAAAATTTTTATTTTCAAATATAAAAGTTATTGTTACGTCTTATAAACAATAAATTATTACTTTTTGACGGTTGTATTTATTATGAAAATTACTTAACTTTTTTTTAGATCGAAGACGGCCCAAACGATAAAGGAGAAATGTTTACTCGCCCAGGAAAAGTATTTTCTTCTATTTACTTACTTTTAAGTTCTCATATCGTTTTTGTCCTGTTTATATATTAACGCGCCTTTAAAGATTATACATTCTCGTTTTTGAATTATTACTCAAAATTTAAAACAGCATGGAGAGCCTACTTTACAGATTATAAATTTACCCCAAGTTTAAACCTATACAAGTATTAAAATCGAAGTTTTGATAAAGAGGCCAATCGATCCATTATAAAGAATTTGTTTTATTTTCTAGTGTTATTATTCAAGTTATATTTTTTATTTTTACATATTATTATTAATATTTATATCCATACTCTTGTTCTTAAAATTTTCAATTTATAACGTTTTTATGTAAATTTTAAAGTTAATTTACCTTCTTTGATAACTGTCTACTCTTTAGCAGTTTCTTAACCATCAGATCCGTTTTGTGAACTGGTGTTCCTAATTGTTTCTGTTCTTTAGTGTAGTTGCCAATTATTTTGTTATTACATCTACTTGAATTAGCCGCCTTATAAAGTGGTTTTGAAAAAATTATTTTTTTCACTTTTGCATAACTTTTGGTACCTAACATTTATTACTTCTCTACCAGCTCACCGATTACTTTCCTTCGCCTTATCCTAACAAAGAGGCTGCTAAAGCAGCCAATGGCGGTGCTTATCCTCCCGATCTTAGTCTGATGGTCCGAGGAAGGCACGACGGAGAGGTTGTTTTTTTAATAATAACAAATGCGCTTATCTTTGTGAGTTCTTTACTTCAACTGTGACTTTACTATTTTTAAACTTTGTAGTTATTACAGTTTACTTTTTAAAATTCTCAAGTTCCTTTTTGTTTGTAAGTAAATCTGTTGTATGCCTGATCCCTCTTTGTGTTTAAATCTTTTCTATCACAAGTGAACGGTACTTTGCAGTTGTATTTATAAAATTGTTTTTGGTTTTAGATTTAATTGAGTTTAAAGTTTTTAATTTCTTGATTGCAGGTTTAGTTAAAATAAGTTCTTGTATACTAGTTTTAAGGATAAAAACTTTTGTCCGTATTCATAAAAATATTGTTTCACTACCACACTGTCTTTTTTATACTATTGTATTGTACACTGGCTTTTATAGCCAATGCATGTTAGTTACTCTTTCGAACAAAGCTAATACTATTTACGACACGTGCATACTCTGCGTGTCCGCCGCTTGGATAGTTAGTATGAGGGCTCTGCAGAGTAGCATGGCAACGTGTTACTGTGATTCTCCTCTTTCCGCTGATCGGTTGTTTGTAGAACTACATATTCTCTCTGCTCACCGGATACATGGACCCCCCCGCTGGCCTCGAAGTACGCGAGGGGCTTCACTTCAATCCTTACTTTCCTGGTAGTGTTGCTCGTTGTTCTTTCTGCCACTTCCTTACCATTGGCTGCTGACGATAGGAGGGTTGATTTCTATGGACAGGCCTTTATATGATGGGGCTGTCGAATACGACGACGGTATGCCGCACGCCAGCTTTTATAAGAGCTTCACTTATCATTTCTAAACTATTGGCGTAGGCACGCCAGCCACCACGAGTCAGATGGCAAAAGACGTGGTGTCGTTTTTGTGCTTTACATCGAAACCGGAACACGACGAACGGAAGCGAATGGGATTGCGAGCAATGATCATCCTGATTACCGCATTCGGGATCGCCTTTTACCTTAAGCAGCATAGATGGGCAGTACTGAAAACTAGAAAAATATTCTACTGCCCTCCTAAAGATTTGTAGAACTACGCACGCATTAAACATAGTCGAGATTATCACCTGCTATAATAAAATGGCTTCGCTGTTACATAACGTAACTCATTTTATATTTTTCACTAAGCAAGAACTTGGTGGAAGGGAGCCAACCGGAAAGGGGATGCCAGTATTGAGGCGGCACAATGCCAGTTTATTTAAAAGCCTTACAAGCCTTAACAGTCTCATAGAAGTAAACACTGAAGCGCGTAGACAGAAGTGCAACGAAAGCGGAGAACAGCCATAAAATTAAGGACGGGCGGAAGTGGACTAACATGAGCTAGTCGTCCCCTGTTTAGTAGAAGAGGATCACATAAACGCCAGTCGTACAAAGCAAAATATATTAAACCGGCCCGGCAGAGGTCCCCGCAAGGTTTTGCGAAGAGCGGTTATGGGTCATGTGGCTTTGAACAAGATGGCCAGATGCAAGGGCAGATAGCAGCGATAGCTCGCCAGCAAGGACGGCACCACCGA
Source organism: Zophobas morio (assembly GCF_036711695.1). Taxonomy (NCBI): domain Eukaryota; kingdom Metazoa; phylum Arthropoda; class Insecta; order Coleoptera; family Tenebrionidae; genus Zophobas; species Zophobas morio. Next base: position 195,092 of record NW_026972426.1, on the reverse strand, counting down.
CGACGAGGGCTAGCTTGGCGGCGTGTTCACCAGGGTGGTCCTTGCAAGGCCCCTCCACGCCCAGCAGAGACAAACACGATGCTTGAGCAGGCAACTGGAAAAGAAGGTTACTAAAAAATAGGAAATAATACCAGTCGAGAGGAGAAACCTGAGTGCCACCACCGACAGTACCGACCTCGACGGACGGCATGGTACAGGATATGTATAGGTCATCGCCCTGCGCCTCGAGGAAGGTGAGGCAATTGGACGATTCGACATTTTGCGCGGGGTCCTGGCCAGTAGCAATGAAGATCGCCGTGACAATGTTAGCAGCGTGGGCGTTAAAGCCGCCTAGAGAGCCTGTTTAAAAGACAATACAGAAACTGAAAAGGCCATTGCTGAAGTTTTCTACCAGCAATGGCGGATCCAATCAAGTTCTTAGAAGTATTCAACTCGACTAAAGCAGCTACTGTTGTTTTTAGAAGGTTTTCCACAACGTCTTTCTTGATAATAGCCTCCGAAACGACCGACTTTCCACGTCCCTGTATCCTTAAAGAAGTCGGCCGTAGGAAGTTTTTAAAAGCGAGCCAAGCAAAAGCGAACCAGTTCACAGCGGCGGGCTTCTTATCAGTGCAAAAGTTTCCGCTGAGGGAGATGATCCGCATATCCGGAAACAGATTTTGAAGATGCTCCAAAGCCTTCTCCGTGCCTTTGGAAATCATGTTCATGCCCATGGCGTCACCCGTAAATACGCGGAATCTTAGATACACCATGCGGCCTAGAGGACAGGCTAAGTCAGGTAACCTTCCTTGTACTAAAAAGGGCTCGTTACCAGTCATGTGAGGGGAAAGTCTAAGCAGTTTAGCAAACCGACTGGTGGACTCAAAGACTGACTTGACGGACTCATAGTTTTCCCTAATACGAAGCCACTCTGAATAAAAAAGCAGAGCATTAAGCAGACTATACACATGGCGATACCAGAGGGTAACCTATAAGTTCCAAACATTTCGTAACGCAGGAAAACTTGACAACGGGCGCACGAGTCATTCCGTTTTTTAATAAGACGCTAAATGTTAACTGTAAGGCCATCGCGAACTCAAAGAGAAGCTACGAAAACCTGGTGACGCCTCCGGAAAGCTTCACTGCTTTGCAACCCCTGTGCGTGCTGGCCAACAAACAACCTGTCACCAAGCTACAGCGAATGCATATGCATAGAGCGGCACGATGGAAACCTTCTGTGGTAGACATGGGCACATAGATGTCCGAACCGTTAAGGGTTAATGGCCCCACTACGCCCACAGGGACGGGAATGTATCCTATAATATTTTCGCAGCAGACCCCAAGAACATTCTGTAGTGGATAGTAGAGCTTGTAAGAGGCGCAAACGGAATCACGTAGAAAAAGCGCCTTATAATCCATATTTAAGAAAGGCACGCCGTCCAAGGTCCCGCTTATTCGACTAAACTCCCTCACTAGATTTCGTCGTATTTTGATGCCACGAAGAGCGTCTAAGCCAAAGAAGCCTTAATACTCCCAGAATCATTAAAAAACTTATTAATAACAAACCATCACAGACTTTCTCCAGCTTATACGCAGGAAGTTTACTTTCTTTCACGAGCAGAAGAATCTCCCTATCGGAAAGAGAAGAAGCCCCGTACTTGTTAAATAGCGCCCAGACTTCAGAAAGAGGTCGGGAAGCTCCTGCCTCAGTGGAGTCCTCTTCATCAATACCTGAATCTACCAGTCCATAAATGGTAATACGGCGAAACGCGGCCAAGAAGACGGATATAAACCGCCAGTACTGGAAGCCTGCGCAAGAACGGGAAGGTCGTATAAACTCGAACGGGCGCTATCGACAGGGCTGTCCGTCCCAATCACAAACTTGCACAACGGAAAACTGCATATAGCGTCAGTGCTCTCCTGGGGCTTTGTATTTACAGGCAAATCTACGGTGGCGGGTAGCTTTGATTCGCTGAACTCTTTAGTAGAAGGGGAGTTTTTAAGCTGTGTGGTGAGCTGCTCGAGGAATCCGCAGCTCTTGTCGAGAAAGATGTACTTGAAACATGCGAAAAGTACGAGGCCGAACAGAATCAAGACCATCAATGCCTCGGTGTCGAGAAGAAGAATAACTAGGTAATAGCCAGTAAGTGACCCCAAAAGAGTGCAAGCAACTTATTAACCACGTGGTATGTAGGTAAGAAGGTTGGACACATCGAAAGGCATAAAGTTGACTAAAAGGGCCTGGATAGTGAAAAGAGAGCGGGAGCGCTGAGGGCAGTGCTTCAAAGGAGAGGAACACATTAGAATTGAAATGGCAGGCTCAAAGAAGGAAAGGACAACGTCGCCAAAAAGTTGCTCCTCATAATATTTCCGAAGATCACTAAACAAGAGTGCGTGACTGGAACGGCGATTACCGCGAATATAAAGTCGAGTCAACTACCTCAGCGGAAGCCCAAGGGCTGGCGAGTCGTCCTGGTGGATGGCAGAATTAAACATAGTGTAGCAGATGAATATGCCCAGAAAAATAGCAATAAGTTTTCCTTTACTAGAAACTATAGACTCAGTCTCTAAGTTGTCTATGGCGTCCGCATGATTGGGTAAAAGGGAGTCGGCTGGCTCGAGGGAAGAGGTAGAGTGGCTGAAAAAACTTTTCGTAAGCCAACAGTAGAGCATGAGTCTCATGTTTTCCAACTTCAAGGCAAGAACAGCCAAGAAAAAGGTGTTAAACAGCACGTGACTGATGAGGAGCGAGACGCAGGCAAGCAGACAGGAGGTTCCCATATCATAAAGCCCTAACGCTTGTTGCCAAGAACAAGAATAGACGAGTAGTGGAGCACGCGAAAACAACACAAAAAGAAAAATAGGAAATACCTTGAATAAGCACAATGCCTACCGTTTTGAGCACGCCATCTACCATCACAGATGTAAAACAGGCTGCATAACTTTTTGCAATGGAGTTAAAGATGCGGATCTCGCCTAAACGGTTTAAACGACTACACGATTGCTTAGAAAAATTTCTTTGGAATTCCTGAAGCAAACTAGTCGTGGCGAGCCTTGCCAAGTGGATGTAGTTCTCCATGCCCATCACCACAAATAAAAAAGGTATGACCTCGCTAACCACGAGAGTCAACGGAAACTGGAAAAGGTGGAAGATGCCCACGGCAGCTAGGAAACTGAAAAAGATGATGAAGACACTAGCGGAACCTGTTCAAAATATACAATTTCTTCAGTAAGAGTTATAAGCATATTGATATTTATTATGATAGAAGAGGCACGCGTGCTATTTACTTCGAGCTTAACCTGTCGCCCCCGTCCAAGGTTATTAAGTAGTGCAAGTGTGCCAAAAAAAGAACAAGAACCACTAAATACTCTAAACTCCTTAAAAGGTTACCAATCGAGAAACAACTTAAGCAAAACAAGACTTCGAGAAAAGTAATCACACAACTATAAATGCTCACCCAGCGAATGTTTTGAGCCCAATTTCCTAAATTTGACAAAGGAGGAGTAAGCGTAATAAATCGGAAGAATATTTGAAAGAATCAAAATAAAAACTTGAGGGCTCTGAGTACGTTGTTCTTGCCAATACAAAACTTTATTTACCAAATTACCGCGACCTTTGTCGTACTTAGCGATCCACGCAGTTCCTACAAACACATGAAGGCTAAAATAAAAAATGAAAAATAAAAAGGTTACCAGACAAAACCGTAATCCAAGCCTGTTTCCAAACGTAAGAATACTTTTCAGGAATAAAATAAGTCATGATTAATTTTATAGTAGAGGTATGTGGATCATAGAAATAGACAGCATCTTTGCTTATGTTAAGTTGCCGAGAGGTAAACATAAAGGGCCTAGAAAAAGTTTTTTCAAAACTCCGATCGTTGATAACTGTTGCCTTTTCCATATTCCAATATCCAGCTAGAGAATAGGCAAGGCAAGGAATATTGGGAAGAGATGCACTATCTTCATATATATACGACTGGGCGTGTGTTTCTAAAGTCAATCGGGGCAATGAATGAGGTTTTTTTTTTTAAGGGTGCAGTGAATGTGTGAGTGAAGTTAAAACCTAAAGACGAATATTGCGGCCCTTTATAACAGATATCCTTTAATGAAATAAGATTTCCGAATTCGCCTTTAACTTTAATAGATTCCAAATTGGAATGAAGATCAATTAATTTTAATATAACTTCTTTATCAATCTTTCCACTTAGTGAAGCGTTTACAAAAATTTCTGCGTAGTGAATTGAATAACGTGGAGGCTCTGTTATTACATATTGTAGCCACAACTTTAATATAAAATAACTAACTAACCAAAAATCTACTTACCTAAGTCAGTATCATTTACTAAGATCCCCGGGGTAAGTAGGCGCTTGAAGGTGGGAAGGTTTTGGTACTGAGACAAGTCCAAAAACTGAAGGGCAGACAACAAAAATAGAACAATAGATATAAGAATAACTTCAGGTGCGTGTCGGCAAATAAACTTTGCGTAAGTACAAAGAATTTTTTGAAAATACATTATTAAAAAGAAGTCGCTAAAAGGGGAAGAAAAAGTTTAAGGCACCCACACATTTGACTGAAGCTGTAAAAGCAACGTAAGTGGTATATATATGCTAAATTTTAGCAAGAAAAAAACAAGTATTAGAGCTTTATAGATTGTTAACACCGTGGACAGTAAGCTCAGCGAGACAAGACCGAACGCATTAATTCATGCTTAGAGTTGAACCAATTGTCGTGTAATAACTTCTAAATAAATTTTCTTAGCAGCAATATATATAAGTTGAGTTTTTATCATATTTATAAATATAGGTAGACTTCATAATTAAAAATTTTTATCATATATATAAATATAGATATACTTCATAATTAAAAAATACAAAATAACTTTAGATTAGATAATAGTTGTGTAATTTTTACTCCTTTGCACTCCTAGCTCTTCAAACTATGAGGAACTTGATTTGCTCCAATATAAAACCGGATAATTTATAATTTTTGTTTAAGATTTTACCTTTTCCTATTTATACTAACTATGATATATATATATATATATATAATTAATTTAGCAACTACTGCACTTGTTATTTTGCTTTATAAATGAAATCTTGTAGCTTAACTTAGTAAGAATAGAGCTGAGATTTGAAAGGCTATTTTTGATATAAGGACCAATCCAAAATTTTTAATAAATTAGTAAACCACTTGGAAGGTCGCTTTTAACTTAAAAAGATGACCGTATATGGATTAACGGCAGATAGCTGAAAAATAAACTGATTTCTCAATGATCATTTAGATATAATTTCTTTTATTACAAATTTATTTTATATTTTAACTTGGCAGTTTAAGGTAGTTTATTATTATACATTATCAAGGTTTCGTATTTACATATATAAAAACTATGTGACACAATCTTGGGTAACTCCCACACATTGTAAGCTAGACGTAAACCACTATAGTTATTTAAATCTATGCCCTGTGGCCAAAGAAATTGAAAAACATACTTTCATCTTCGTTAGGCAACAGTTGATTTGAGTAAAGAATGTGATAATTAAGCACTTGGGTTTAATTATTAACTCAATATTTTCGAAAATGAGTGTAGAGTGAGTGCAGACTATATTAAATACTATGATGTATTAGTATTCCCGCATAGTTCAATCAAATAACCCAGTAATTTTATGACGCCTGACGCTCATCAATGGAAAAGGTTGTTTTCTTTTCAGATAATAATTTAATTCAAACTCGTTTGGTTCTTTTAAAAATATGTTCCTGTTTAAATAACATAACTTAAAATTGTTTTATCTTGCTACGGGTGCATCAACAAAGCTGGCACTGGTTAGTAGTTTAAATTGAAAATTAGTTGGTAAAAGTGATCGTTCCTCTTTCTCTAGCAAATGAAAAGTAAACTTTATAAAGAAAATGTAAAAAAATAGCATACGTTTTCGTACAAATCTTTTCGGTAATTTTTCTGTGATCAAACTATAGTCCCCTCTTTCGGAGCTCTTTGCGGTCGGGGAAAACTCACTATTAACGAGGTTCTTTAGTGATCATTAGTGATTCAGGCACTTTTCTCAAGGCCTTGGTAAATTAAGTATAGTATATCGGCTATCTAATCTTTTCATGGATTTGCCCATAAACTTATTAAAAATTTGATTTTAGCGAAATTAGACCAAATATTATTTGATAACGAATTAAGTTTTGGAGGATTTGTCTCCTATATAACCACAGAGCCTATCCATATTATTACATTATATTCTTATTAAAATGTGGGTTTTTACACCTTTACAAACTAAGCTTCGCTGTAAGAACCCTTTAGTCAGAGTGATTCACGTCGGAGTTTAGTATTCTACTCTATTACTTGTCTTACGCAGGAAAAGTTATTTTTACTGCATCCTCTATAAATCTTAAAATTTTTTGCACAGAAAAATACGGTTTTTTTAGAAAAAACAATGCAATTTTGAGGCCCTAAAGGGTATGGTGTGGGCCTCAGTTGACTATCTCATTTTAAATGCAAAAATTGCGCGGAGAAATGAAATTGTCTTTAGGAAAATCGTTGACATTTAGACTTGGTTCGCAGGGTTATAATATCGACTTACTACGTTGTTTACACCCCCTCATCTGCAGAGGAATAGAAAGTTTAACTTGCCCATAAACAAACCTAAATTATAGATTCTATTTTGCCCAGAATCTTCCTTAGCTTTTTAAATTGCGTGCCATAATTTATTATAGATAAAAATACAATTTAAAAGCAGTAAAAAAAGTTTTCGCTAAAAGGGAAAATTCTAAACATTTTGAGTTTCTTGTTTTAACGCAAATACCAAGACACTAGGCACAAAACTTCTGTTGGGTTACTTTTTCAATCTCGCGCAAGTTATAACTAAAAGGTCTAGGTTGAATAGATTGCCAAGATTCAGGTTATGAGTAAAGACAAACTGGCCGTTTAGGGGACGACTGCTTTTCTGTAGGGCTATAACCATTAATAAAGTCCGCAATCTACACTGTAACTAAGTCTATTAATCTACAAAACCAATTATATTAAGAAAAGAGTATGACATTTTATAATAACAGATTAAAAATTCTAAATTTTACATTTTTAAACACTTTCTGATTTAATTATCATATAACTTACGAGTCGTTAACATATAAGATTTTAGGGGCAATAGTTTAGTAAAGGTATTGAGTTAAATTAGATAGTCGCCTTATAACGATTTCTATTTTAAGCATAGTTAATGCCTAAACGCAAACCTTTAACTGTTTAAGCATCAAATCTAGCCCCTATATTCTATGTTCCAGCTACATATTGATATAACAATTTTAAATTGATTTAATTCAAAAAAAAATTGTGCTCATAAAGTTGAGAGATTATGAAAGCAATTTTACACTTCAAAAAAATTAATTTTATAAACAAGGTTTTAATAATTATACAAACTAAACAAAAAAAATTTTATCAAAACTAATCTAATACTACAAAATTATTATATAATACGAGATATGTAAGCACTTTTGGTCTTTTGTAAAGGTATAATTATAGACCGAAAACCGGTCAATAAAGCTTTCCTTGTTTTAACAATTTTTAAATCTTGTATTTTATATATTTTATTTTATACACCAGATTATTTTACTTAATTACAGACAAAATATAATACATACTTTTTAACTCCTATATTTATATCTAATATATCTTTTAAATATACACTACTTTGATATAACACCCATATCACACTGCACTATTGGTGCGATCATGGTCTTTGCAATTTCCTGATAATTATTTTGTTAAGCATATACATGAGGAATATTAAGAGGGAATTGGCATCATACGAATCGACTCCTGCTAACTTAGACGAGCTTTGGACTTGTGTACAAACAGAACGGGAAAATTTAACATCGGGTCAGTACTACAACCTGGTTGCCAGTATGTCAGAGGTTACAAGCAATAACTCTGACAAAAGGGAGCTATACTAATTATTGAAACCTTGTTTATTAAATTAAATTTTTTTTACGTGCAAAATTGTTCCCATAATTTCTCAACTTAATAAGAGCTCAATTTTTTTTTGCATTAAACTATTTAAAAATTTAGCGTAGCTAGTGCATAGAAGGTTACTTTGTATAATCCATTATGATTAAAAAAAAATTTCTGTTAAATGAAAAAATGAAAAATTGAAAAACATTATAACAATTTTAATCAAGTGTATACAGTAAGGCAAAAATAATTAACTCTTATAACTTAACAGATACACAAGAATAAAATAGCAGCAGAAATGAAAGAAATTATAGTTCAAAAGAGGTTTAACTGTATTTTGGAGCAGCTTTATAATTTAAGAAATAGATTAAACAACCTCTAAATAGATAAGCACCCTTGTGTGTAGCGGTACTGTAGGGCTATACGAAAACACAGCATACTAATAATCTTGTTGGATTGTAGTCATCGTTAAAGTAAACGGGGCCGCTGGTTTTTAGGGTTATAATGCCTGGACAGGATTGTTGGGCTGAAGCGGGCAAAGGTGGTATTCATCTTTTAGTGCTGCGCTTGCAAAAATATACAACCGCAACCTGTTGTATGGGCGTACCGGGCCTTTGGAAGTTATTAGAACCTTGTAGTAGACCTATAAATATAAATAAGTTATCTGGTTGTACCTTAGCTGTCGGTATGTTTTAATCTTGTGTTTGCTGTACTTAATAACCGTAGCTACTGCTTTGTATAGATATAAGCAGCTGGCTTTACCAATATATAAAAGCTCTAAGAGATGAAGAAGGTGAACTGATTAGAAATGCTCACTTGCTCGGGCTATTTCGTCGCTTCTGCATTCTAATCTACCATAATATAAAGTTTTTTATGCTCAAAAAAGCTTAATAGAATTTTTTGTGATGTTATTTATAGGCCCATAATGGTATTTGATGGCCCTCCACCTGCTATTAAGAGAAAAATACTTGTATATTAGTCTTACGTAATAGCATAGGACTTATTCAATATATTTTTTTACTCATAGGAATCCAGGAAACTTTTTAGAGAAAGAAGCGAAGAAAATTTGCGAAAGGTTAATAATACGTTTTTCTGTTTTCTTCAGTTGTATAATACTGCTAATCAACAGACGGCTGAACGGTTATTCCGGAATCAGCTTCGTTCTTACGCCCTGGCTCAAGTTACCGGCGGAAATATGTTTTTAGTTTTGTCATATTATAGTTTAAAATATACTGAATCTATATTTTTACATAGAGATATAAATAAATTTTACAAAAGCAGCAACGACCATGATCTTTTTATGATTCCTGATAATTCTAAACAAGATATTCAGATAAATCATAGCTACAGGAATGATGGATTTGATAGTGATCTTTCTGAAGCTGATACTCGAATTAGTTTGCTCAGTGGCCGTGAAAAACGTCTTTATCGAGATGAGTTTAAAAATTATAAGTTACCAGAAAAGTTTATGCGTTTTATTGAAAGCAACTCTTCTAACGTAGGGAGATAATCCTACTGCTATCTGTTTAACTAATTTAATTTTTTTTTAGAACACGGACTTTGATTCCGTGGAATTCGATAATCTTACCTATGAAGAACAGCACGAGGTATAATTGTTAAGCACGCTTCATCACTAGTGTTATTATTTTTTTTTAAGGTGTTGATGGAGATTCAAGAGCGCCAGAAACGCTGGACACGTTATGCTAACCCTGAAACTGTTAAAAATCTAAAGCCTTCGTAAGTTAGGAAAGATCTGAGAAGTTAATTGTTATAAATCGTTTATGTTGTAGTTAACAGTCCTTAAAGCCCATTAGATTTCTCGCAAATGCAACTTCAACGTTTGTTAAAGAAAAATGAGATTTCTCGGAAGATAGATTACGTTCGTGCGAAGATGCAAGACTCTGGTAACACTAATATGTTTATACGCCTTTTTACCACGCTATTTTCAAGTTATACTGATAATGATCCGTCAAAATATTGATTAGCGACGCTAGTACGCTAGGAAAAAAAACTAATTGATTTGTTCTCTACCTTCCGGACAGGGGGATTCTTGCATGTGGCTGGTGAAGAGGCGCTCATGTACCAGTACAAGTCTAGTGAAAGTGAAAGCGAAAGTGAGGAGGTCATCTTGGAGGAGAGCACAACGTCATTATTTTTTTTATAAGAATTTCCCGCTCTTATTTTTCCGGTGCGCACCGCTAGACCTGGCAGCCCCGTACTTGAAAGAGACGCTTTTTCAGAAGATACCGGTATGTTACCCCCTTCATATCTATTTTTGTATAAAAACGCGTTGTGCGGCGCGATAACCTTTACTTTTACAATTTTAGTTACTAAGTTTGTTTTCATGTTTATTTGTTTATTTTAGAATCCTCCAGTTTTAATAAAAGTTTTTCATCCTCCTCATCTGGTGAAGAAGATGAAGTTTTACAACGCAGTAGGAGCCCGCCACCTCCTGCGGAAACCTTACGGAATTCAAGCAAACTTTCTGATTATATAGAGAAGGGGTCTCTTGAGATCACCATATCGATAGAGGGGAAACCTGCGGCAGTCATTGCCAATCTTCAAAGTATCGAAAGTGATACTAGAAACAGTTTGGTGGGCAACTTCTATGATCCTAACGTGGTGTGCTTTAGGGATTTCTTTATTTGATGATATTTATATTTTGTCCATATAGAAATGTGAGGATGGCTCTTCTTCATTTACTGCTTCTCGATTGGATACCTCTTCAACCGTCCGGCCTTTGGCAAAACCGCAGAGGGATTCTTTGGAAGAACAAAGCGCTGCCTGTACAACAGTTTTTCCTGCTGACGAAAAAGATCAGAGCCCTTCCCCTCCTACCTGCGAGAGCTTGCCACTAGAGTGCAGAGAGTCTTCTTCTACTGTAAACGATAAGCGCAGCCTTGAGCATAATTACTTGATCCGTTTACTAGAGGACAACGGTACTGCCCTCTTGGTTATAGTATTGAGGAGACCTCAAATTTATTAGTTTAGAGGGTCTGAGCGATAACGAGGCAGCAGCAGGCGTAACGTCTACTTTGACCGTTGAGGTCCAGCCACACGTGAATTTTTTGCTCTCCCGACTACTTCGAACCCTTCTGCTTTATAGGACTTTGCGTTTTTAGAAATGAAATGGAGCAACGAATACGATGAGCTTAAGCATGAAAAGGATAAACATGAACGAGATTCCAGCAGCCTTACAGTAGACATGATCAATGACGCCAAAGTGCCATACATTTAGACTATCGGTGGTTTGTTACTTGATTCACTGATCGCTCTTCTTAGGAGCTTTGTAGTCTTTTTGGAGTTCCATGGATCAACTCACCAAGTAACTTCATCTCCTCAAGCAATTTATAACTCTTCACCTTCCTTAATACTTACAGGCGAGGCGGAGGCGCAGTGCGCATACCTTAACACAGCTGGCGTTTGTGACGGTATTATCACTGAAGATAGCGACGTCTTTTTGTTTGGTTTTCTGTTAGCTTCCTAATTTATGAGCTGCGACGACCTAATGATCGCCACTTGTCAAACTTGTAGGAGGTCAAACCGTGTTTCGTCACTTTTTTAGTAGAGAACACAATCCTGAAATATATAGGTTCTTTCTATTTCTGACTATATGCTCTTCTAGTTACTACGCTGATTAGTTTCATACCCCTGGTCGCTTTGGTTATTTATTTATAAATATACTTATAAGCGTAAAAGACATTGAAGAGCAACTTCATATCAACCGAAAAGACTTGATTGACATTGCCATTCTCTCCGGAAGCGACTACACTCCAGGAATATACGGAGTAGGCACGTGCTCGCTTGTATTTTTTTGTCACTTTGCTGATCATCTCCGCGCAGGTCCGGTGACTAGCATCGAGATTCTGAGTGAGTTTAAATCACTTGGCGTAAATCAAGGTCCCTTCGTTACTACTGTGCATCGATACTCACCCCTCTTATTACCTTTTCTTAGACACCCTGATCAGCTTCCGTAATTGGCTTGAGGAAGCTAAGGCGGAGGCATTAAGCGGCGTCCGAGAACACAAAAAAGAGTCTTCTCTGCTAAAACGACTGGTACGGCGATGGGCTCTGAATCTTTTTAGCTATATCTCATAACTATTTTTGACTGAAAGAGAGGCTTTAAAAACCCGCTGGTGCTGCCCCTGGACTTCCCGGATGCGCATGCACGGGATGCTTATCTTCATCCTTTAGTCGATAGGGACGATACGGCATTCCATTGGTACGAACCGAAGGGAGAAGCTTTACGCCAGGTTTCTGCTTCCCCTTAAAAGTCTGCATGCCTGTTTACACTAAACTGTTTTTCTGCTTTTAGTTTGCAAGTTCTAAGTTTTCGTGGACACAAGAGCAAACCGATAAGTTTCTGAGTCCTGTTCTAAAAGCCGTTATCCTTGTACGCTGCCCCCTAGAAGTTTACATCAGGAGCTTGCTTTTCTGCTTAAAACTATAATTGCTTCTTCGAATCTTAATTCTTATACAAAAATTTACACAGCGGAAAAGCCAGAAAGAAATAAGTGATTATATGAAAAAATTGCCGCTTTACAATGAAATAAGAAGTGTGAGAGTTCGCAGAGCCGTCGAAAAGTCTAAAGGGAGAATGCCTTATAAAAAGCGTAAGGCGTGGGGGTTTCTTATTGTGCATTGCCGCGCTTACATTTATTAAACAGAACCCACAAGTTCTCGTCAGAAACCAAAATAATTTCACGACCGTCCAACGGCCGAGGTTGTGCTCACGTTCGGCCTACTCTATATAACTCATAACCTACTGAATTTTTTCAGTGAGACCAGCGAAACGTGCGAGCATCTGTCTCTCCTTCAAAAATTTGCACTCTGGGTTTTTTATTAGCGTTAAATACATGGAGCAGGAGTTACTAGTGAAGTAGATTAGTTTTGCCAAATATAGAAAACTTAAATTGGCGTTTAACAAGTCAGACATTTTAATACTATGTTCCTTTGCAGTTTTGAAAAATTTTTAACAGAAGTATTATTATTGTCCTTTCATCGCCTTTTGCAATATCTTTTTAAACAAATAAACTACTCGCCTTTAAACTAATTAGAGCGACGTTACCTGTTGAGCGGCAGTTGGTTCGGGGGATCTCCAACTGGTCCATTAGCTTAAATAGATAGCGCACGTTGTGAAGCTATCGCAAGGGGTAAAGGTTCTATAGTCTCCGCAGCAATAAGCGCAGGAACCTTGTTAGAATAGTCTTCTGGCTCCTGAAAGTAGTTTGTCCAGGGGATAAACACGCCAGAAAGCAATGCAACCAAGTAGAGAAGATAGACGCCGTTTCTCAGGAACAATAACAAACGCCTTAGAATATTCAGACTTACAACAGCACGAAGGGTACTGTAAATCCCGGCAGAGATCGTCGATCTTTACGCCCATTTTCTCCAAGTGAGCATTACAGAACGCCAACAGTTTCTAGGGTTCGCCTACTGACAGTTAAGTACAAAAGCTGGGTAGTAATAAGGCTAAACTAATTTGATGGCATTTACTTCGGCCTGACTCTTCTCAAACACCACGTCTAATGCGTCTGTCTCATATTCGCGTTCTTAACAGTTATTGTTGCAAACATAAGAGAAAGATGAACGTAAATAAAATAAATAACTTTAAACCTATTTTACGCTGAAATTTTTTATACAACTTTACTTTTAAAGTGTAAAAGTTTACTATTGGTTAAACCAAGTATTATTTAGAAGTCAGTACAAGGTTTAAAAAGATTTTAGAAAGAATAATTTAATAATCTATAGCCTATAAGCTTTCACCCTTTGATAATTATGAGGAACAGCACGACTACGAATAGAAGGGCCGAGAACTTACCTTCGTCGTCGGTGAGGGACCACCAGATATCGTCTTCTTTTATGTCCTTCAAGGGGAGTTTGCTCAGTTCGCTACGAATGCGGTTCAACTCATGGTACTGGCTCTCATCTTCAGTAATAACGTGGTGGGTGGTTTTTTGAATGATGCTCCCTCCTTCAATTTTCTAAAATAAGGTTTAACGATAAGGAAGGTGGAAATATACTAGAAACGTGTTACTTCTCTCTTTACGACGTTGACACTAAAATAAGATGGCAAGTCGAAGGGGCACTGAAAGTGGTGTGCTAACGCCGCTGCAATTCCGTAGATTGGCCCCCAGTGCCCAGCACAGATATCTTAAGGTTACAATAGTGGCAAGAAGGATTATTGTACCATAAATTTCAAATATCTTTATAAACAACTTTGAGGGCAACTCATTTTTTTAAATAGTTTCCCGCATCAAATTTCACTAACCTTCTACTAGCCATGGCTCGCCTGGCGGCACAACTTCCACGCTCTTAAGGTACTCAAGCAGAATTTCATTGTTTCTTGTATAGTTCGCTTCAGATTGAGATGCCTCGTTGAATTCTATGGGCACACTCGCATAAATTTCTATAAATATTGTACTTTAAAAACTTGTTCTTATTGATATATATGTTCTTGTAAAATTTATGGATATAATAGTGTTTCCAGTGCAAGTCACATTAGCGCCGAAAACCGTCTTATATACTTAATAAACAAAAAAAGTATTTTAAAAAGTAGTGCTATCAGAAAAACTAAAACATAGTTTGAAAACTTTTATAATTGTCAAGGCTAAAATTTTTCCTGTATAAAATCATTGTAACCTTAAAAATAAAATAAATCTAAAAGCCACCTCTATTACCGTTGGCGCGAGATATTTGCTATATAAAAGAACAATACGTAAAAATTTAAGAAATATTTGGCCCGTTCGTAGATCAGAAGAAAAATCTCTAAGTATCATATGCGATTGAGCAGTGTATTCATTTATCCATTGAGAGATAACCTTATATGAAAGTAACACGGGTAACCGTATATAACTGAATCTATTGCCGTTATATATAAAAAGTAAATTGCTTGAAAGTTAAGTAAGGTTATTGATAAGACGATACTCAAATAAAAGGAAATTAACTAAATATGGAGGCAAACTTATTTTTTTATCTACGGCTCTAATATAAAAACCAAGTTGATATTCAATTAATAACCTTTTCAAATTTAAACCGCTTGGGATCCACTGTACTAGCCTGATGTAAGCTTAAGGTAAAACTTCCAACTTTATCCAAAACTTTTTTATTATTAACTAGTTTAGCGAGGAGGAAGACATCCGAGGAAAAACTATCTTTTGCACCCACCATTGCAAGCTGTCGTAAGTAACTACAATTAACTTACTGTTTCCCACTAATTATCGGAGGGCTAATATGCAGTATTACCTTTTTAGTGTTGACTTGCATTATACTACAATACCAAGGTCGCATAAGCCATCCTTTTGTTAACTTGGTCAAACTCTTTTCAATAAAAGAAAACTGTTTTCTTGAGTGTCTCTGAAATAGTCAAACTGGCACTCTAGCAAGGAACCGCTAGAGCCAACAAAGGTTTTTAAGTCGCCGTTATAGCGGTTTCATCTCCTTTGCCGTCCGCAGAACAAGGGTTGATGGGTCGTCTTTTGGTATTAGTTAAATCGTCACCCTTTTTATTACGACGGAAAAGTGCTTACGTTCATCGTCGAGTGTACGAGGCAGTAAATTGTATCCATCGTCACCAATGGGACCGCTTTAGCACTGTGTTAGTATTGCCGTGGGGGTAGGATGCCTTCTTTCCTTTAAAGAGAGCTCGAGTACTCCCTGGAGCTCGACGGTAAAAGTCAGGTTAAACGACTCCCAGCATCTACCAAAAGCTCGACTTTAGAAGATGTGCGTAGGTTACACCCAATGGGTAGCTTTAAGGTAGACGAAAAGTTTAGTTTTACCTACGTCTCTTTGACCAAAAGATCACTGTGAAGAGAGGGGAGGGGAAGGTAATTATAAGCAAATAATTATTGTACCTTCTTGTTAACTACCATTAAGGTACGAGGATGATGACTCCTACATCTGAAATGTGACTTTGCCTGCTTTCTCACATGGTTCTGTGTTATGCCAATAGTTTCTTACCTAAAGTGCCGGTGTTCTCGGATAAGTGCTGAATTTTTTTCGAGGCGTCCGGCACTCGCAGGTCATGGCTTTAGATAGGTAGTGAGGGGGGGGCCTAGCTTCGTGTGACAATTTGGTCAGGTAATTACCACAGCGCCTTCAGGGTTGACATCCGAGATTCAGAAGGACAGATTCATCAGTACTGACATATATTTGGCAGATTTCTCAAATAACAAAGCATCAGCAAAAACAAACTGATATGTTTTTACTAAAAAGGCAACCAAAAATATTAATCCTTGTTTACTAAAAAGAAGTTTTTAAATCCTTGTCACAATCTGGTTTTTTTCTCATTTGTGCTGTTAGAGTGGGTATAGGTATCAAGTTATAAATGCAAATTCCAGATAAAGGCACATGCGCACCCAATGTTAAATGATTACTTGAAGTATGTAAGACCTTCGCAAGGGTCATGAACAGCCTTTCCGATTTGGTCCTCAGGATGAGCGTGTAAACCCCTGTTCCAACTTCAATAAAACATAACTTGATATTAATATACCCACTCCACACAGCTACAAACAAAAAATTACTTAATTTTAATCAAAATTCGGGCAACACCATTGACTGAAAGTTCAAAATGATTTCCCTGATTTCACGATAACCTAAATTTAGTCATTTTATTTGGGAGAAGATCAAATCAATGTGCTTGGCAAATTTCGCCTAGACCGTAAAGAACGGGATGAACATTTTTGTCACCCATTTTAAGCAAAGAATGGCAAGTGGCCTGACGAAAGCTATTAAAGAACCTTACAAAAAAGAAATACTTTAACACGTCTAACGTGCCAACTTCGACATGTGTGTTGGTTACTAAGGTTCATAGTTCTCCTTCATCTAATTAAGTTTCAAGATTTCAGTCGTATGAGTCTCGACATGACTGTTTGAGCGGGGTACTTGTAGATTAGACCTTGGCACAAACAACTAAGGAGCTAGGTTGAGGCCTTTAACGACTGGGTGAGCTGTGAGTTGCAATCACAAAAAGAAATACTTGACGGGTTAAGCAGAGGGAGACTCCAAACTGACTCCATTATACGCAAAGTAGGTAGAATTTAAAAAACGTGTTTAAGTTTCTTTTTAAGTAGCATAGAGCTTCCCCACCGTCTCTTCTTTGTCGATTTTAGAGATATATTGGGAAGTTACAAAAACTACAGAAATGTTAAGGAACAAAAAAAAATTAGGTTGTGCTGCAAAATCGATTTTCATTTGACTCTTACAATTTTAGTTTTCTGCAATTCAAAACAGGTTTCGACTGTGACTGCCAATAAATTTTAAGCAGTTGGCTATCTCGAGTATCCTTGCCAGTCATGTTTCCTTGCGGCGGTATTGTCTTATTAATGAGCAGGTTTTAAAATATAGTACGCTGTGTTGTCAGATAACTTCCACCACTCATTTGTTTTTTGAAAATGGGAAATGTTTCTTTCCGTCTTTTCGCAAGCTTTAATCTATTTAAATTTGTTTGCGTATTATTTAAGATGTTGTGACCGATTAAACGCCAATTGGTTGAATTTTTATTGGGAACCGTTGAGTTGGCATTAATCATGTAATATAAATCTTAAGTATAACTTTATATTTTAAGCTTGTCGACTTTTTTGTTTAAACAACTAATATCAACAAAAATAGTAAAACTAATATAGCTTAAGTATATTTACCAATACCCTGATCCTTATTTTTTTTCTTTTTTTTTTTTAAATATTTATAAATTCTCTATAGTTTTCAAGGACTGTGAATATAAGATCAGTCAGTAGGCTTATTACTACCTGTGGAAACACACTCCTAAAATTGGTAAAAACTGCGTATCCAATAGGTCCACTAGACTAGCGCTATATTCCTAGGATTCGTGAGACTGTTACTACTAACTCGAGCCGAAGAAATAATTATCGTTTCGATTAACTTCGGTGCTCCTATCGATGGGACGAGTTTAGCATATTATAGCTTGACGAGTGACCTATGTAACAAAAGAACCTTACGTATCCTTACGACGGAAAACTTCCGATGTTATCACCTTCCAACCTCAAAGAGAATTTACTATTTTTACTAATATAAGAAATACTAAAGAGTGAGGTAATAACCTGTGACACAACTTAATTAGTGGAAAATTCGGATTATTAAAATTGCAATGACCCTGTTAATTCTAGTCTATTTTAAAATTCGTAATATATTATTACTATCCTATGAAGCTCACCGTTCAAAAAAAATTTAAACTCAGAAAAACTTTTGAATTTTTACTGTTTACTCGTTTATTATAATGCCCTTTTAAAAAAGTTTACTTAACCAGAGTTAGTATCCTTTTACTTAACTATATAATAGATCCATTGCATAACTCTGGTATTTTTATTAATAAATAAGCGAAGCAGCAAATTCTCCTTTATACTAATGAAAGCCCAAAAGACAGATTGTCACGTGTTGATGATGACCCCATTCCACTTAACTGATTAACTGCTTGGCTTTCAGCTCCACCAAACTTTATGTTAAGTTTTTGAAAAACCTACTATATGAAAAAATTCTTGAAGGGTGTTTCCTTTTAAATATGGGACGAGTATTTAATTTGATATCTAAATGTTTAATTCAAAACATGTTCTTTCCCCTAGTAAACGCCATTAAACGTCATGCTTCAAGTTCATTTCCTTTGACAAAGCCATTTCCAGGCTTTAAAGACTCTATGATAGTAGGAGAAAGTTGCTAGTACGTTTAATGGTTTTTTTAATACTTAAAATAAGGTTTAAATCTTATTTTTTTTAGCTTTGATTCATCAAGGTTTATGGAAACCCGTACGACTACACTTGACAGTGGCCTTCGAGTCTTTACTGTACATACTCCTGGTAATTCCGCCGTAATTGGAGCAACCGTTGGGTTTGGAGGAAGAGATACTGGTATATTATTTTTTGCGCTTTAAAGTTCTATATTTTATGCTTTTTTATTAAAGATAAAATTTCTTGTGGGTCTCCCATGTTCTTTGAAAGATGTCTTTTTCGGGTATTTTCTTCCACTTTTAATTTTATAAAAATAATCTAAATTTTATATTTAGAAAACAAAGCATAGGACTAAGCAGAAAATGAAAGAAGACATAAGAAAAATTGGAGAAAACGTTACTGTACAGGTTTTTATAAATTTTAAAATATGCGAGCATTCTAGTGTAAGCTTTCTGTGTTACAATATATAATATGCTTTTTTTTACCTTTAAATATTATAAATATTATAAAAATTATTTATTTGAGTATTTTTAATGAAGAAAAAATAGATTTATATAAATTTTATATACCTTATTTTAAGGTCCACTATTTTATTTAGCTATTTTTTCTTATATTTTTGTGTTTATTACAGAGTAGTCGGGATAACCTTTTTTGCTTGGGCACTGTCGCTCTGCACGACATTCCGCAGTGGTCCGTTTTACCCTTTTTTTTTTGATTTCTCTGTGAACTTATATATTTTGTAATCTATTTGTATAGGTTGGACGTGCTTAGCGATTCTTTATCTAATCCAGAATTCACTACAGATTTCGTCGAGCGAGAACTAAAAAGTATTGAATACGGGAAGGAAGAAAACCTTAACAAAGTATTCAAGTTGTCTGGATAACATTTCTCTTTCTATTAACTATACAGGCCGAGTACGTTTTAGAACTTCTTCATCGAGCCGCATTTGGTAATAAAACGTATGGAAGAATGCTTCACGTTGAAGAACACAGCGTACCTCTTTAATCTCTTATTTCTTTGAGGCCTCGTGCATTTAACTGAAAGTTATATAAAACTTTTTGTTGGTTTTTTTTTGTAGAAGATTACACCTGAACTACTGGCTAGTCTCCACAGGGACTACTTTACTGCTCCGAATATCGTTATTGGGGCTGCTGGGGTTCAGCACAACTTTTTAGTTGAAGCCTGCCAGTATTACTTCCGAGGTTTTATTTTATAGTTTCTATATTGCTTCCGGCTGTAGTATTGCTGCTATCAGACTTGCCTTTGAAGCTTCCACTTTCGAAATCTTACGCTAAATTTGTGGGTATTCTGTTATATTGCAAACTTTTTTAAATAGTAGCTAGAGGAGTTCTACTATTTTTTTTACTTAGAATTTTTTTCTCCATTTTTTGGTTAGTTTTGTCTTTTCATTAGAGTTGTAAGGTGCAACAAATGATTAAAAAAGCATTATAAACCCATATAAAATTTCTAGGAGGCCATTGTCATCTTTCTACAGACAACTCATTGACGCATGTGGGAGTGGCCTTTTCATTCAAGAGCAATGGTATGATTTACCTTCTTTTTAACTTGTATGCCGTTTTCCATGTGACTTTTAGGACGACTGACCATGAAGGAGACGACTACTATGGCCGTCTTGCAATTCTTATTGGGCGGAGGGAGCTCGTTTTCCGCGGGAGGGCCTGGAAAGGGCATGTACACGAGGTAATAATGTGTGTTTACCACTTTTATATTTATATTTTTATTTTTCCTGCGGGTTTATCAAGAGTTTACGTCAATATCTTGAATTCCTACAACTGGGTGGAAATGTGTAACGGTACTTGATGTTCCTTTTATCTTTTGCAAGGACCATAATACAGTTAATAGCGATGGGCGTGGGCTATAGTGATGCTCACTTGTTTGCTTTGATCGGCTCCTACAAAAATACCGACAGGAAAAATTCATACGGCCCCAAACTCTTTAAAGTATCTTTTATCTTCTAGCTTTTTTTCTCGACTGCTTTATTTAGTCCGTCAGATAATGCGTCACGAGTTAGAAGGGATAATCACCAACCCCATTGGGAATGTTGAACTGCAGCGCGCCAAGAATAGACTTCGCTGTCTTTTTTTCTCGAACTTAGAGATGAGGCCTATTCTTGTTGAAGAACTTGGCCGCTACGTACTTAATTGGTTTATTATACGTGTTGATGTCTAACCGCTTGGTAGTTTTTGCAGACGGGAAAAATTCCTGAACTAAAAGAACTTTGCACCTCTATTGAAGAGGTCACTGCTGAAGACGTGAGAGAGATGGTATTGAATTGTTTTTTTTATTCTATAGTAGTCTTATTATAAAATTTATAATAATAGGTTTTGAATATGCTGGATCAACCTACTGCTACTGCGATTTTGGGCCCTTATGATCACTAACAAATCTTTTTATTCGAATAATTGACTTTTTAACCCCTCAATAATTATAAATGTTGGTCTTGCTTTTATTGTTAGTAAAAGCTTTTATATGTTTGGTTCTTCCTCTTGAAAATTTTAATTGGTTCTGTTCTTTGTGGATCCTTGTGTAGATGTCGATCGCTAGTACTTGTCATGTGCATTTCTTACTAAAGATAGAAGATGTTCTACTTACAGAAAGCGAGTAAACTATATCAAGAAGTATAATATTTAAGGGTTTACTTAATTTTGCACAAAGCGCTACAGTTGAGATGAGTTTTTTGCATATAACTGTTTTGCAATTATTTTTTATACTGACCAAAGAATAAGTTAGTTTGAGAGATTAACTTCTTCCTTAATTAAAGTTTAAATGTAAAGTTTGTGGGGAGATGAAGAAGTTGCTTTTCGCTAAAAAAAATTTTTTTTTGCGTTTATATATCACCACTAAAGCTTATGGCGTAATTGCAATTTACTTTTTACAACTAAACTTCTCTGTTTGTCAATGCTTGGAAGGGATACAGTGTAGTTGTATGAACCACGCGGTCATACTTTGATTAAGTAAGTAAAAAGTAAGTTTCTAAAAAAGGTAATTTAATAGTTAGTTACTCCTCCCTGCCGGCCATTGAGCTTTCTTGTCCATGTAATTATATTTTTAACATTTTTGGGAGTTGCTTACTACTGATTATTTTAATTTACCAGTCCTACTTATGTTTTTGTTTTTTTTCCTCTAATTTTTTTTGTTTTGCCCTACTTGATTCATTGACGCCCTACTGGAATACTTGAATACGTTGACTACTTGCATTACAACCGTGCACATCGCGAACAAGCTTTAGTGCTCCAGGAAAGGGGACTCTCTTAAACCTCTAAAGCCATCCGAGGTCTTTGCTACTCGGCTAGTTTCTACCTCGCAACTATAGACATTCCGTCCCTACCGTTTACTCACATTATGATTCCTAGTCAGCCTAATTCTCTAGCGTATTGGCTATCGTTAACTCTTCTCTTTTTGATGGCATTTAGATGCCTACGCACATAACTTGTCTAATGTGTTTATAGGAGACCTAACGGAAGCCATTATTTTATTGGTAAAGCTTAAGTGTTTTCTGGTACAGATAAAACTCAAGTACTAGCTAACAATGGCAACTTATCCTCTCTAAGAAAGAAAAGGCATTTAATATAGTGTTTTTATTTTACTTTTTGTAAAACCGTTTACACATCTTATATTAACGTTAACACTAAGTGGCCTTAACCGTGTAATGCACAAAAATTGGATCTTATCATGCCTCTAACACCTTAAAACTGGTGCGAAGGTAAAAGTAATAAATTAGCTACCACGTGTTTAGAAGCTAAAGTTACAATAACTCAAGTCGAGCGGAATAATAAGTATACACATTTGATTATAAAGAAGAGCCAGATTTAGAGTCGCATGGTTCATACCCAACATCTATTGGAAGTGTAAAACGAACTGTAGTTGTCTGGGTCCTCGTTTTACCAACTGTTGGAGATTAATAGCTAATAAAATTAGCTACCGATACAACGTTAAAAAATTAAACTGCACAGGCCCCCCATCATTGCATTTGCTTAATACTTAAAAGTGAGGCCCACACCGGCTATTGGACCGAAGCGAACCTACTCTAACCCTAACCTTAACCCCTTCTACGATTTCAAGAAAAGAAGGCATAATCCTAATGGAACCTAAGGAGCATGCCGGGCTATCTCTTGAAACTTGTGATAACTGTTAAAAAATAATAAAATGAAAGTAAAAATTAGTTAAATACCGGAACATATTTATGAGATGCCTGGAAATCTCTTAAAGAATTGCACCGAGAGCTATAATGAAACTGATAAAAATGCATTTTGTCTGAGCTTATAACTAAAAGATTTAAGGAAAAGTCGAGGTACTGCTAAGGGCCATCACAATAAGGATAATGTTTTTTTAGATCAAAGAGTGCACTGGAAATTCCTTTTCCTTAACAATAGCTTATTCTATTGGTACGGTGGTTAGAACTCAAATCTCTGAAAAAAAGAACATTTCAAAGTGACATTTGACTACGGGGGCGGTAGCGGTGGCGGCTAACATTACAGATGTTCAGACGCTTTCATTAGCCCATCAAAAACGCCTCAGTTGTGCTAAATTGTATTGAAAGCATTCTCGCTATGAGAAATGTTAGTTTAAATCTAGCTGCTTTCTTTCTTTTTTGATACTAGAATTCGTGACTTAATGTAAAGTAATAGTCTTCCAAGCTAATTATATAGGTTCAAGTCTTAGTGGATGAAAGAACGTTTCTAACCTAGTACGTTTCATTGTCAATACAAAGATGGAGAGGTCTTTCGATTAAGGCTAAACCCTACTAAACGGTTTTAGGGCTGCATCACTAATGTAGTTGACTTCTTTTGGGCTCGACACCTTAGGGTTTCCTATCAACTATTAGCTTAGCGATAGAGCTCTAGCTTTTTAGGTTAGAGAGAGAGGTTTGATTACTCTATAGTTCATCAGAGTCAGAGGTGTACTAACTCGCTACTTGAGTAGGACGAGTTAATTAGCATTTCTAGATTTTTAGTTAGTTATTTTGTTCAACTAAAGTAGAACCTTTTATTTATCCAAGTAATCTTTTAAGATAAGAAACCGGTTTTAGAGATTGGTAATTGAGTTTAACTTTCAGTTATTTGATTTGACTTCCTTGGGTTAAAAGTAATTCGTAAATGGTAAAACTCCTTGTTTCGGCCCTTGGTACTATAGGTTCAAGTCCCATATTGCTTGTTATGTATCTTAACTTTTAGAGGAGTTAATCTAAGGGTGGGGCATTACTTTTTGAGGAAAGTAGTTTCTATAATGGCAGCACGGTCAATCCTTAAGAACAATCTAATTAACCTTTCTTGAGGGTTGGTTAGTTCTTCAAACGTATAATGGTAATACCTTTTGTTTATACAAAATGATTCGAGGTTCAATCCTTTCTTGAAGGAAACTGCTTTTGTAGTTAAGTGGTTAGAATTACTCCTTTACGGTAAGGTAATTGTTTTGATTCCACTTAGAAACATAGCTGCCTATGGCAAGCACTTGGCTCTACGGCAAGCCGTCATCGCAACCTTTTTCTCGTTTTACCTCAGGGTATTAATTGCCTAACGTTGTTCTAAATACTGGATAATTATACCCTTCTTTCTTGGGTGGCTAACATAATCTTATATCCCTCTACTATATTATCAAACATCTTAATACTACCTTGCTAATTAGAGTGCAATCTAAAAGAGTTATCTCTTTTCCAAGGTGATATGACGGAATCCGAACCTGTAGGAACTAAGGACCTTTAACTCGGTAGTAATATTGGTCTCCTAAATTTTCGCCTTGGTTATAATTTACTCCGCTACCATATATAGTAATCCAGTGCTTAGCTTTTCGGCATCTCTAGTCTTGAATCTAGTGGTTAATTTACGCCAGTGACGATTGGTTGAAGAATAAAGGTCGAATCGCTGAAGTAATCACTCTATTCTCTCAATCTTAGTAGTTCAAGCATTTGACATCTGCCAAGTCGCTAACTACTAACTGCTCTGGAGGAGCTAATATATAAATTATTGAGAGGGGCTTAGTATTGGTGTAAGAAACACCCAGGACTAGCAGCTTCAAATGAATTATAGAATGCGAACGAAATTAAAGCTGATACCTGTAGACTATTCTTGAAGTTAAGCCACCAAGAGGGAACTAGGATATGAAAAGCTATTGTTAAGCAGCTGTGAGAGAGAATTCTATGGGAGTAAAATAGATTAGGTAACCTTATGCTGAGGCGTATGACTCTATAACCTTAGTACTTTAGAAATTAATGGTACCTCCTAAGAAGCTGCTGACTTTAACTAGGTGGAGCTTGGCCTCCCGTTGATAATGCTAGTGATAGTGTAAAAGCTGTAATTATAACACAATAAGACCTTCCAAAGTAACTCTTTAATTAATTAAAAGGTTAAAATTAAAAAACACTTCGCTTCTGTTAAAAATTGTAGGCAACTACATTTACTAAGTGATATAAGATAATATTCTTGGTACTCGTTCAATGTAATATAGGGGCTTAGTAATGTAAGTATTATTTAAAAAGTATAAAGCTAGATAGTAGCATGTTATTCTCTTGGAGGTTTGAGACTAGATGAGTTAGCTTTGTATTTCTGACTGTCTTAGGTAAACTTTGAAACTAAAAAGAGTTAGAATTGAAAATAGAGTAATAGAAATTGGCTCAAAAGTAAAATCCTGGTGTTAGTACATAGAACAAATTCCCGGCAACATCTTCACTTTACACTTAAGTTTTTACTAGTTGAATGACCTATATTAGAGTGCTTCTCATTATACAAGAATGGATAATTACCTCACAAGGTTAGTTCTTGATGCTTACCTGCATGGCATCCTTTTTTAACCGCGCTCTGAACGACGCTCTCGAACACGTTTGTAAGTGCTTGTGCTATCTAGCTAACTTTGCTAACAAAAGTACTTTATCCCTACCTTGGCTTAAGAGTTAGTGTTTATTTCTATGATCTTAAAGCCTTCGGTGATTATTTTACAGTAATGGGCATCTTTTATATATGCTAGAGAAGGAGCTTAGTATGAGTGTAATAACGTAACCTAATGATGCCTTAATTTTTGGGTAATGTGACACTACTTATGACTTATGAAAGGTCATTTTAGATGGCCAAGCCCTTCAAAAACAAGTACAAAGGATAAATCTCTATGACTGTTTCGATCACGCCTGTACCAGGGTCACTAGTTTTATATTCTTAGCATCTTGAACACTAGTCTCGTCCTTTATTAAACTTTGATCATAGGGCGTTAGTCGTCATTTAAAGACCTTTCAAAAAGGCAACTGTGTAGGGCGGGTTCTTAGTGAGAGCGCTATGTCTCTTAGTTTTTATTCTAACTTGTGAGCTTTCGTTCAATGAAGTACACCCATTAACGAAATTGGAATTGCTGAGCCTCTATGTCGTTATCGTAAAGCGACCGAAAAAGATCGGCCCTATTTAGCATTTCAGCATTTCTACTTCAAGGTAGTTTCTAGCGAACTGCATGGAGTTTGAATGAGCTACCTTCTACTTAGATACGATCTGCCAACCTCAGGCAAATTTTACGTTATAAGTAGTGGCATTCAACCATTGTGCTGGTTAGTAATCCTATTTAATTCCTTATCTTCCTTTGACTTAAGCTGAAAAGCTATTTAAGTGAGCTTTCGTTAGCATCTTTATATTAATCTTCAAAGGGGATGTTTGAACCCTAAATACTATGAATATGGCTATAAGCGTTAGCATAAACCAAGGAAAACTTTAAAATAGTTGGGCCCCCGGGTAAAAAGACCTGCTCCTAATCAATGGTAAAACTTTCCTTTAGACAGTAGACCTTTGATGGGTGCTATTTCCCTTAGGTCTGACTGGGTACACTAGCATAGCTCGTTTTGTCGGGCTGATAATACTCCTCTTCTCATTTATGGTAGCGTTCTAGTATAGTATTGGTAAAGGATAGTATTATAATAGGGTTGTTCCTAGTATATAAAAATAGTTGGCCGGTGCAAAGATAAAATTATATAAGGGGGCGCTCTTTATTGTTTATGGTTGGCCTTTAACTTTAAATAAAAAAAAAATTGGCGTAACTGAATAAATTAACAAATCATAGCAAATAATATTATTTTTACATATTTTTTAGAGGTCTTTGTACAATAATTTTTTTTGTCGTATTCCCTTTGTAAAACATCTCAGTGACGTACTTGACATTATTTAATACTATTGTGTAGTATAATAATTTGCGGTCCATCTTAAAGCAGCTTTTGACATAAAAGTTATTAAAAAATATAACATATCTGTCTACCATTGTTAGGTATGTTGCAAAATAGAGAGATTTAGATATAAAATAACTTTTGCTAATATTTGAACAAAGTCGTAATTCTTAACTAAATTTTGTTAAGATTAATAAATGCAAACTTCAGCCTATCTTATATAATATTAATTTATAAATGACTTTCACTTAAACGGGAAAGAGATAATATATTGATGGATGGTTTATAAAACCACGATAACAATTACTATTAGCAGGGCTTGAGAGCTTTAAAAGCACAAAGTTCAAAGTGACTGTAACATGCGTTTTCTTTTACAAAAGTATTATATTAAAGGACAACACAAAAAATTAGTGTATCACCTTCGTAACAAAATCTAAACTAACTTTTCCACCTTTTGCGTTACTCGGCGGCTAGGCCTGTGATGACGTCATGGTATCATGAAAAATGTTACAATAAATCGCTTCAAACCCTATTCGAGTATGGTACTATGACTTCCAAAAATATAATTTTCTATGTACGTTGGTTACACTAAATTTCGATCTATAGACTTTAACCGCTTACGTTAAAATTGGGTTTTGAAAAAAAGCTTATTTAAAATTAGATAAGCGAGAGTGTGGTACAACCAAAATATAATGTTTAAAATTACATATTACATATTTACATATGTTTTCATCTTTAAGTTTTCTCAGGAATACTTTAATGCTAGATAAAACTGTTAGGACTCGATTTCTTAAAAATAATTTCACCTCTCCTCTGGGTGGAAATTCCCCGGTAAGGAAATTTTCCAAAAACTGGCTTGATGCGTTAACAGTAAATTGATTACCAATTTATTGGTCTAGCACGTTAACTGCGTGGGTGTTAGCATGGATACCTACATCACGTTATCAAAATAGCATAAATAACTAAGGTGGACCCTTTCATTTAAGTCCTACAACTTAACGGCAATAAGTCCTCTCTTTAAGTGCGTCAAAAACAATCCTCTACGCCTTTTAACAAACGCTTTGTGTTTTGTGCGCAATGATACACTTCACCCTAACTACGGATTGAGCTGCTGACTATACTCTATAAAAATGAAGCCATTGACCTTTAAAAACGGATAGATGGACACGCTAATTGCCTATTAACGGAAGCACTCACTTACGAGTTTTGGGACGGCGCACAATACTGCCATCCACGCGATGCACTCCTAGCATTGACGGTTAAAAGCTAAGTTCGGGGGTTTAAAATGAACGTGAAGGGCACATGCGAAGATAATAGTTTTACTTGCGCTCGTGGACGACTAAAATTCTGTTTGAGAGTTTGTGTAATCGAAGTTGTTAGCTCGATCGAGCCCCGGGAAACGCCATTAATAAATAGATAAACCATTTGAATATGGGAAGCAAGCTGTCTGCCAATCTTTTTAGAGACAAACTGCTATCACAGCCTACAAGGCCTTAGACTACTACCACTGATAACGTAGGGGCTTCATTAATAGAAGCTGTTCTTAAAATACGGCTTAGATAAGTATACAATGAAAAGTTTCACAGGATAATATTTTTATTTTAATAAAGCCTGTGTTTGTTTAAATTACCTTTAACTTTTATAGAAAGAGCTGCTTTGAGAGTCCAAATATGGTTCTCTGTACTTTAGGTTAGGCGTTACCTTTCAGTGAACTTCTCTGAAATAAAAGGGGTTTTTATTACATCTTTAAATATTAAAGATTAAGCCACGCTTACTAGAAAGCATAGCATTTCCATCGCCGCTGGCCTCCGATGATGTAATTTTTTCGTGTGATATAGAGTGACTGTGTGTCATGAAGACTTAACGTAAATTAAATTTAACGGGTAAAGGTAACAAGTCAATAACGCACTCCTGCTATAAAGATTCCAGTTATATCGTAGGGGGCCCATTAACTAAGAAGTTTGGAATTTACAAGTCTTAAATAAGATTTAAATTTATTATACAAAAAAATAATAACTCTTAAAGTTCATTCAAATTACTATTTTAAAGAAATTCTTTGAAATAATAAGTAAAAGTTAACACTTAAAGTACTACTTAAGTTTCAAAATAAAATCACATAAAGTACGAGTTCTTAAGAAAATCTTGTTACTGATTCTTTTAAAACTCGATAACTTAGTAATGCATCCTGCTCCCTTAAGATGGGTATCACTTAAGGTGTTCTCTAGTGGTGACCTCTAAATCTCGTCTGCACATTAGGTAAGGAGGCGGGAGCATCCATGTAGGCTTTGAAGGCCTTGTGGTGTTTAAGCATAGGTCTTTTGGTTTTAGGTCCGACTTTGAGTTTTTGTAATATTTAAGTCTGCCTTGGAGATGTCTGGGCGAATTACGTCGGGAAACATAAAGAATTTACGGCTTTATCTACATAATAGTGATTATGACTCTTTTCTTGAATTATGCTCTCAACGTACTTTTTTATCATGAGCTTATAACATTAGTATATTAAAACAACTTTGTTATTTTAGTACGTAAGGAATACCCGGACCGTTTAGAAATTTACAAACTAGAGGTTTCCTGCTTAATTGGCTTAGGAAAATTTCAAGAAGCTTTAAGTGTTATTCAAACTTCCAAAGCTGAATCTTCTTTCGAATTTCATAGTGCTTACTGTTTATATCGTTTGTTGCGTACGGACGAGGCACTGGCGCTAATAAGTGAAGGTTAATTGATCTTTTTTTTAAAAAAACCAGTTATAAGTATTATAATAGCTATTTTTGAACTTTGTTTGTTCTAGATCCGCTTGAGAATAACTTTTTGCTACTTAAAGCTCAACTGGTTTTAACATTCTATAAAATTTTAAACAATTTTATTATTTTTATTAAGTATTACAGAAAAGGAGATTATTTAAAAGCTTTAAGAACATATGAAATTCTCGATCTTAAACTGAATAGCGTTGGTTTTATATACTTGAGTTCTATATTTTCACTACCTTAACTATATTAAAATATTTTAAATATAAAAGGGGGTTAATTTTACCGCATCCATTGCTTTAAGTGAGTCCCCTTGGTCTTACTGTCTTTCGACTGAAGTTTAGAATTTAATTGTTATTT
Organism: Zophobas morio; assembly: GCF_036711695.1. NCBI lineage: Eukaryota > Metazoa > Arthropoda > Insecta > Coleoptera > Tenebrionidae > Zophobas > Zophobas morio. The sequence continues at coordinate 165,230 of NW_026972426.1, read as the reverse complement.
CATCTTTTTAAATTAACCTGTTTTAGAAAAAGTTTATGGAGCTGAACTTCTCTTCCAGTTGCTATGAACAGTGCTTCAATCTTGCTTGTTTGTTTATGTGGAGGAAAAAATTACCAGAGGCCTTAAACTATCTTCAAAAGTCTTATCGTATATTCTTTTTTGTTTTGTGAATATAAATGGCATCCATTCCTGGAAAAGAAAGCTAAGAACTTTTTGTAGAGCTATGCTCAGCTTTACCCCTAAGTGACGGGTTTTCGAGAAAAGATCAGGATTATGAGTTATTGTCTATAACCCTGCAGATCGCTATAGTTCACCATCTAGCCCATACCGACTCCCCCGCGGACGTTTATCGAAGAATTCTTGACTCTAAGTTTATTCTAGCGGTTTTAACTTTGTTTTTTAGTGACTTCCTTCTTAGTGTGGCGGGTGATGATGTTTTAATTCTTGTTGCCGAGGCTAACCTGCGTGTTTTGGAGCGCACAAGACCTCTCTCTGTACTTTTCTTACTTTTGCTTGCGCTCATATTATGTTCCTTATTTTTTTAAAAGCTTTCTGAGTCCATTCGCTTGGGGGCTAGTAGTAATTTGTCAGTTTTTCAGTCAGCAATCTTAAAAATTAATTTTGCAAGGCAGCTCTATTATGATCAGCGTGTATTTTTTTAATTCAACTATATACTATTTGAGGTTAAGGTAAACACAGTTCTTAGATTGCCGACAGGAATGCCAGGAACTTTGTAAAGAGTTTACTGCCTGGGTTGATCCGATTTTGCTTAAAGTTTCTGCATTGCTTGCTAGTCATGAGGAAACCGCCGCCTTAACCTTTCTCGAGGTGGCATGTTTTTTTTTTGTATATACCTGTGGTTACTCTTTTGTAGGCCTCCGTTGGTCGACTCTCCAGCGTTGAGTGTCTTCTGGCCTTATGTCAGATTCACGCGAAAACCGGAAGTTTCCAAAGGGCTATAGAGGCACTTTATTGCCCTTACAATGATATTATTTTCACATTTTGTTAGCTCTTAGAATTTCCGCCTTTTGTTTTACCCTCTGAAGCGGGGCCGGGTATTTCTGCTGCTCTTGTTTCGTTGTATAGAAGCGCTAAAAAGTGGGATGCTGCGGTGGAAGTACTCACGCGCCTCAACGCTTCAACTTCTGAAGTAAGCGTCCGTTTTTTTGTCTTGTTTAAATTGCTTTTTCCTTTTGAAATCGTAGACGAGGACAGCTTATTTTTTCCGCTACCTTCAGTCCAACTGCAAATGTTCTTTTTCTTTAAATAGGCACACCGCTTGGAGGATGTGCGTTTGGTTCTTGGTCATGTATACTATTCCAAAGAGGAGTATGAAAGCGCCTACTCTTGCTATGAAGAGGTCTTCCTTGTAAACCGCAGCAACACCAAGGCTCTCGCCTCATTGATCCTAACTTGCCAAAAGTTTGATGATGAACGGGCGGAACTGTTAACTCTTTAACTTGAAGTATTTTTTTTGTTACTCATACTCTACTCTTACAGGTTGGCGGAGCAGTTACCCGACAAACCTATTGACTCGCAAGCCATTGAAAAGCTTCTTTTAGATATGACGAGTTGTTTGCAGAGGAAAAAGTATAGAATTGAAAGTCTTGCTTTGCTTTCGTAATTTTAGCAACTTTAAAGAAGAAACAACGCTCGATCTAAACGCAAACGGTCCAAACCAAACAGAGCATCTCCTATTCAAAACCAGGAAATGTGGATGCCTAAACGACGTAGACCTTCCAGTTCTAAATCTAGAGTGGTTCTTTTTTTACCGAAGTGGCTCATATAATTATACCGTAAACTTGATAACCTAGGGTTCCAAGGACAAAAGCAAGCCAAATCATGTAGTTTCCAAGGTTAACAGACGACGCTCGAGAAAATAAACTTTTTATTGCATAAGAACTTCTGTGAACCCCGCGGCAGATGCCTCGCTTTATAATTATGATATTTTATGTCAACGCTAAAAACACGAGGTGATAATAGCGTTCCATAATATACCGTGAGATGCGACATATTCGTCGCACGAAGATTATATACATCATTCACCTAATTGAGGGTCTGGTAATTTTTCTATATTGTGCTACGGGCCTGTACGTAAGGTGTCCAGAATCTTTGGCTTATCGTTGATGTTACTTAAACCATGCCCAAAAAAAAGCAATAAACTTTATTTTCTTAATCATCTACTCCAGGAAACTTGGAAAAACACCATGCAAGGATTCATACCTTAATAAATGGTTTTCTGCATCCTTTAAGATGGGTATCTACTGCATTAAATGGCGAGATATAGTTCCCCTTACTATTCCTCTCAAGACGGGTCCAACTTGACAGGTTAGCCATGTACCAAGTCATTTCCTATTTTGTCAATCGTTTAAGATCATGTATCCCATTCCATTAAAAAATCGATCAGAAACAATATTAAGAATCCATTTATAAAGGATTACGAGCACCGCGTTATTCTGTTGCTTAAATTCTTTATAATAAGGCCCCAAAATCTTACTGCTTTTATTTGTATTATAACTCTCATATTAAGAGAGCGGATAATGAGACCTTACTTACTACACAAATATAATTTAAAATACTTAAAGTTTTTTTTTTTTAAACGCTTTTGAGATGCGTTTTAGAAACCATATTATAATAATGACTGAGCCCAAACTTAATTTGGCAGTTCAAGTACTTTTATTTTACATAAAAAAACTGTTGTTATCTTAGTATTACAGCTTCTAGTACGTCAGCGTTTGTCCTATTGCTTGGGAAAATAGATTTTAGTAAAATTAAATTAAACAGTTTAAAGAAAAAGTGGAGACCTGTCGAGGCTAATTTTTTTGTATGATTTATGCGGCTTAAATAATATCGAGCGCAAAATGCTTAGTTTGCCTAATAATTTAGATTATTGGCGGAGGCTGTATTTAGTTTCCGCCAGTTACCTCGTCATATTATACATATATGTGTGGAGATATAAGATATAACTGTGCATTCGAAGTGCACTGCGAGGCTGTCAAAGCGTGCGCCTTTCCAGGGTTCATAGTAAGTTCTTGGACCCACAGGTGGTTAAGATGCTTTTAAACACGTTCAAAAAAGACAGTAGTTGCATTCCTTAAAAAGTTATCAAGTTATTTTAAACTCAGCTCGTTGTGCAAGGTGTCAATACGCATGAAGTAAGGTGCAGTAGCCTGTTTTGTTACGATCTGCTTTTATATATATCTAAGCCGCAGATGCGTAAGCCACTATAGGGCGTACGCGTACTTTACACAAGCGAAGTTTATTAAGCAGAAACATTGCGCGTTTTGTGCTCAACAGTGGGTAAGCGCGTGGATTGAAGCTTGATCTTAGCTGCAACAAATACTTCGTGATGCCGCCAAGTTAGTCGCTTAATGATGATGACACCCAAGTACTTGGCATAAGAGCTCCATAGAGATTAACAACTTTCAGAATTAGAGGCGAGAGTAGTGTGGAGCATCTTCTCTTTCCATCAATGCTTACACCTCACCGCCTGCACCAGTTGACAGATGTTTTCAGGTAGCGTTGTACGTGTTGCCTTAATAATGAGGGGCTCTTAGAGGATGCATAAACAGCGGTATCATCGGCGTAGGGTGCGATCTGGACGGGGTGTTTTCAGGAGGTGAAATGTCCCGCCTCTATAGGGCGAAGTATGGTGGTCAGAGCAAAGAGTCTTGCGGAATAACAGCTCTCAGTCGACGATAAGGCGATACAGCAGCCCCAACTCTCACTCGAAAGGTGCGTTCGCATAGAATCGACGCTGATACCGTAAACAGTACCCAGAATTTGTGTAAAAGTCCGTCATGCCATTCGCGCTCGAAGGTTTTTTCAACCTCGAGAAAGACGACCGTGAACTTCTTTAAATGAAAATTTTCCGATTGTCCGTTCAGCAAAGCTTGAAATTGTGGTGTTGTCGATGACAGTTTCGAAGTTTGAATTGAATTTTCGGAAGCGCTTTATATGTTTATACAAATTCTTCGAATCACCGTAGTAGAACAGCCCTCACAATTTTACCCACTGTCGTTATTATGCAAAATAGGAGGATATCCGCTTAGATCTGTTGAAGGACGCGGAGTCTTAGAGAGCATCACAACAGTGACTATTTTCCATCGCGGCTGGGAAGAAGTCAGGAGATCACGCAGAAGTTGCAAACGTGAAAAGTGGCTAATCTTTACAGGCGGCAACTTTTTAAGAGTTTTATAAAATGCCGTTGGGGGCCAGGTGCTTTTAGAAGCGAGAGTTCAGAGGTTACAAAAGCGATTCCGCCAGCTGTGCTTGGATTAGTCAGCCGGTTGTTAATAAGTGAGGGGGCTTAGGAGGTCATGTCTCCCTCTCCCAAGGTAGCCAAGTTAGCGGAACGCACTAAGCTTAAAGATGGTCTTCCTTCGTAAGCTGCTACAAACACGTCCTGCAGTTTCGCGTACCAGTGATTATTACGGAAGCAGCGCTCTTTTCCAATGTGCCTGCGAAAGCGGATTAGAGTTAGTTTGTCGTCGAGGGTTTGTGTAACAGCGGCCAGGCGTACTAACCGGTGACGTTGACGAATAAGGTTTCTTAAATAATCCTGCAGACGACTAGGGCGACACGCGTGTCCTCAAAAAACGCAAGGCTGGACATATAAACAAGAAAGCACCTAAAAAAATGACAGCAAAGTTATTATTATAAATAAAAGATTTACATGAGGACTATACTTTCCAGAATCTTCAGGGGGAGAAAGGTGCTCCAGGTGCCGATGCCCGAGACCTTCGATGAACAGATTTGCCTGCGCAATGGTTCGTAAGGAAACAAAAATTGCTTATAAATACTAGCAGAAGCCTTTTTCCGCGGGGGCGCTTGTATCCTGTAGCTCCAAGGGCATACTGAACGAGGGACAGGTCTCTCGGGTTCTTGCGTACAGCAAAAGTCTGATACACAAAGTATAGGCGATGCACGTGTTTATGAAACTATTATTTTATTTGACAAGGCCTCCCGGCGAGTTCGAAACAAGCAAGCAGCACGAAGTTTTTTTCTCCGTATCTTTGGGTTATTTGTTCTAAACATAAGTTTATTTTTCTGAACAAGGAAAAATACAGCGCTGTAATAGATTTATAAACTAGACTCAAATAAAGTTCAAATATTTAAGTTAAAAACTTGAAAAAATATAAGGATGCAAGGAGACTATATAATAAGGAGGTTATTTAATATTAAAGGTAAGTCAGTGGGCCTAATATAATTTAATATTAAATCAATACGCAGAATCTGTAAATGCAAAATTTCTGGTGCTAATTTCTCTCTGATGGAAGAAGTAATACCAAGCTTTCCCCTAATTTTATAAAGGATATATTCTAAAAAATACGTTATAAGAACAAAAAAAGCACTTTTCTAAAGGTATGTCAATTATAGTTAAAATGCCAAATTGCCTAGGAGGAGCCTATAAAAACCCTTTATTATATATTTATAATAGAAGTGAGTTTAATTATTATACAGTAAGTTTGTAAAAGAAAAATTTTCGACTTGCAACCAGGTAACGCCAAGGGTATTCTTTTAGTTTATCTTCAATAAGACAGCTAACAACATCCTCTTGTAGTTGGTATACTCTTTTTAAAGTACCCCTTCATTTTAATATTATAAGAATTTAAAATAATAAACTAGTATAGTTTACAAATAACCATTTTAACAACAGAAATCTTCCTAATCATCGAGAGCAATATCTTGAGTTAACTTTGGAAACAGTTTATCCATTCAAATATTGCCTTCATTAGTTTAATTCAAAAAAAAGGGGGTTTTGGAGTAGAAAATTCCTTATTTTAAAATTTTTGTTACTCAATAATAAATGAGGAGACTACGCACATTCTATTAGAGTTTATGAGGCGAGGTTAAACCGCAACCATAAAAATCAGAAAAGAGAGTCGCGTCGGTGAAAATCTAAACTCACGAGTCCTTGAGTACGCGCGTCAATGTTTTTAACCGCTGAGCTACGACGAGAACCTCTCGATCTCGGTGTGATGGTTTCACGTATTTTACCTGTTACATTCTACTATAGCCCCCAAAAGACCGCCTCAAAGCATGAAATAGGCCGTCAATGCATCCTCCCTTGCTACGAAGCATCTTTTTGTTATATTATTCGAGCATTACTAATTATCAATAAAATAACAGAAGTCATGAACATGAACCAAGTGATCGATAGTCTTTAGCATAGCTGTTAGTATGGTTGCTTTTTGGTATAAAAGAAAACTTCTGTTTCTTTTGACCTTGTTAAAGTAACCCTATTGGAATCGAAATAAATAAAATTTTAGGATATAAAATCGCCGCTGAAGAAAAATTTTTTAGAATCAGATACGATATACCATGAGGGCCCTTACTAATTTTTAAATTAAGTTTATTGATTTCAGTTTAAACCTCCTTTTCATTCGTAAACACTTAATAATTAGGAGGAAATGCATCTTTGCAAAAGTAAAATAATTTAGTTACTCTCGTAGTATTTCTTTATATTACTAAGAATGGCTAAAGGCATGCTCTGAGGAAATAAAGTTTCCAAAAAATATTAGCCCTTCCTGGTTGAAATAAGTAATTTCTCCTTTATAATAAAGGGTATAGCAGTCACTCTTTTACGAGTTCCAAAGTTTGTCATCTTCTCTACTATATTATGGGACAGGTTTGGATATATTGGCTTTTATTCCAAAGGTTGTTAAAAAAGTATTTAGTTCATGTTTAACCGCGCTACTCATCTACTTTAAGGCTAACTTATTGCTTGGAGCTCTTCATATATTTTGTATTAAAACTTTACTAATAAGTTCCTTAATGTAAAAGAAAATAAAGATATTTGAAAATTAACAATTTCGTGAGTTTTCCATACTTATCTTGTTTAAAAAAAAAGTAGCAGCGGTATGGAACAGGAAGGAACTGGAAACGATGGTTAAAAATTAACTACTGTGTTCTTAAATGAACACAGTTGGTTCCCTTTATGCTTTTTTTTGTATTAACCCGATTTATACTTCCAAACCAGCTGGATACCTGGATCACGATTAGTTGATAATCCAAAAAGGTTAGTAATATGCATAGTTTTTCTAATAAAGCTGTCTAACGCATCAAAGAAGTCTTTAGTTGAGCGAGGTCTAGGTATAAAGAGGGCTGGAACAAAAACAATTATTTTCCGCTCATTGTTCTAAGATCTTATATTCAAATTGTCCCTCCCGCTGTTCCATGAAGAATATTGAACAAAAAGGTAAGCGAAAACAACAAATGAAAAAAAAAAGAAGGAAATGAGTAAAAACCGGTTATCTCTTATTTACTGTTGATCTTTCTATATATACTTTATAAAATAAATAAAAATAGCAATGCAAAATTTCAAGTTTAATTATCCACTAAGTAATCCTTATGTTTATGTTTTAAATATTATTTTAATTTCGTAAAAAATTTTCATACGTTAATACATCTAGTTGCTGAAAGATTAGTGTAAATTTCTATCTCATTATAACCTGAATTATACATATTCTTAGCTTATTTGATTTTTTTTGTTAATCAATTATTCCACTCTCTGCTTTAAAATGGTTTATAAATATAACAGCAAACTTTTTCTCCGAATTTATATGAGCAGCATGATATGTTATTCGATGAAGAGCTTGTAAGACAAAATGGTAAGAAATGTCTATGTAGCGCAACCTCTTTAGAGAAGTCTGATCTTTTAACATGTTAACTGCAACTTTATTAACTGAAAGTAGACGCAATGAAAGTGAGGACTTGGGAATTACCTTACTTAATAAGTTTATGATGAATGTAGTACTTGCTAGACATTACTAAAAGCTATATAGTCCGCTTTACAAAAAGATTTTTGTACCCTGCGCTAGTTAAGCATCTGAGTCTGGTAGAAAATCCAGGTCTGCTACTTTAATCATGATAAATGAATGTTCTGTTGCATGGGGTGGATCTCTTTCTTCTACCGAAGCAGAATACATAGCTATAGCGGAGAGCATAAAGTGGGCAAAATGGATGAATGCTGTGTTAAAGAATTGTCTAGTTGACTATCCTATTAGTGTTTTGACCGATAAACAACCCTCGATACATATAGCACATAGTAAAATGGGAGAAAATTGTCAAGACAAATAGACGTTAAAAATTTCATATTGTTAAAGACGAATGTAGAGAAAAAGTGCCTTTTTAAACTACTGTTCATCGAATGAGATTTTAGCCATAGCTGGTCCTCAATTTACTATTTAGGTCTTTAAGATAATTAGCTCCTGTGCGATACGGAGGTGTGTTAAAATAAAACACGCAGTTTACATATTTATATCTTTGTTTGTTAATTTGCTTCGGGTAATTAAATGCAATCTAATTAGTGCATTTTTATTAAAGGTAATAATGTAGTAAGATAATTGACATGTATATGTATCAACCCTAATTTTACAACAAAGTCATAAGCTTTTGTTTTCCAATTGCTGCTCTGTTGTTCTTTATTCAGTAAACGCCGTTAGTCGGTTAGATCAAATGATTATTATTTTTTAACATCTGGCACAGAAAGTTTGATGTCAATGATCCATTAAAGTAGTTAATATGAATTTCGAAGTTGTGAATACTCCAAACTGGAGTCTTATAATATTGTAAAGTAGAACCTTGCATATCGTTTAGTTATTGTTTTCGGATGAAAAAGAAAAATAGAATAAATTAAAAGAACTAATAAGTTAAGTGAATACCAGTGTAAAGAAAAAAACATAATACAAAAATGTATATATAAAATAATGAAAGAAAAGAAATTTAGAATTTCCTTTAATCTTTATTTATTCATTTATTTTCTATTGAAATTTTACAGTCGAAATACATAGCACTATTTGCTGCTTAATACTTATTCCCTCTTAAACTATAAGAGAGGTAAAGAAGGGCCCGTACCTCCTCAAAGAGAGTTAATCTTCAATGCCTGCGTACCAGCCGATGGGCAAGTTATAAGACGAAAGAAGTACAAAGCAACAATTAAACCAAAAAAAACAGATTTTATTATTAAATATTGTTAGAATAAAGTGAGTTAAGTAAAAAAATAATAAAACAATTTAAGTGATAATATATAAATACTAAATACGCTGTTTTTTTATGTTTTTTAATTGAATTATAATACTTATGTCGATATATAGAGTTGAAATAACAATTTATATGTATTCTTTCACTACTATATAAGGGTTCACCGCTAAATAATAATGATAATAAAGTGTAAATTAAACTCTGTTATAAATGGGTAAACCACAAATAACTAGGGTTGTAAATCGAGGTTCAAAGGAAGGGGATCTTAAGATGTGTTCAGGTCTTCAGTACCTCTTATACTGGTCTAGATTATAGCTAACAGCTAAGTGGCTAATAAACTATTGGTATGTTCACTGTATTCTTTATAGTATTTAGTCGCAATATGTAAAACGAAGTCTTGATTGTTTTCATTTGGCAGTCACGATGTAACTGAGCATTACGTATGAAACAATGAAGTATCAGTGTTAATTCCGAGGAGTTTGTTTTGAAAATTTTGAGCCTATTTAAATGACTCAGGGTAGGAAAAACGAACGGAGGCACATAACCATAATTTATTGAATAATGGATTTATATAAAGGCAGCTTGTTTTTTTAAGGTGGAGTTTGCTGCGCCTACATATTAATGGGTATAAGACATTCTTGGCAGCGTTCATTTTTCCCAGAACATACTCGAAATGACCGTTCCAAGTTAATTTATAGTTTATATTAACTCCTAAGTACTTAACTCGGAGCACCAAGGAATAGCAGTTTTAAATATATATAGAGTTAAGCGCTTCTGAATATTAACTTTTCTTATTGAAATATCTTTACTGACTCTTAAAAGCATTGATCTACAGAGGTTTACAAAGTGTACAAATAAAGTTTTATAGGTTTACTACCCAGCGCCGCAGCATATAGCTGTGTCGTTCGTATACTGTTCCAGTGATACACTAGTTGATCTGTGAGTGACCATATGAACCGGAAGTAAAAGCGGAGATAGAAGTGATCCTTGAAGGACTCCAACGTTTAAATCTCCCAGATTGGAAGGTACCGTCCCTTCCGATATGGACTGTTAATTTTCTATGTAATAATAATTTTATGTCATCGGGACTAAGGACATAGAAAAGTTAAACTTGACCAATTAGTAGAGAAGTCCTCTGTGTCAAACCTTATCGAATGCTTTCTCGAAATAATTGCGGTGTATTTTCGATCGTTAAAGGCTTTAGTAACACATTTTGAAAGTCTTAGCATCCGTACCAATTGACACTCTGGTATAATGTTCTTTCTTTTCGCCAAGTTTTTTAATCTTGCGAGTATCAAGCATTCGATACTTTGCCAAAGCAGGGTCTTATGGGACGATAGTCTAACAAAGTTTCCTAATTTTTTTAATTTGGTAACTTCTGCTAATTTCCAACGATTTGGGAAGATATAGCTAATCAAATTAAAAAGCTCGTTTACGTAGGCAATAGCTTTAGTAGTAAAATGTTTGTGCATTAGGTTGGATATATTATCTAACCCCAGACTCTTTTCGGTCTATAACGTATTGATTATATTTATTAATTTTTTCGAAGTTAGCGAAAGAAATATTGTCTAAATTATAATTGGAGATGACCTCACACCAAGGCCCCTCTTCTTGGGTCGTAAAGAAACTAGGAAAACGAGGTCAAATGTTGAGAAATAACGTTAAATTTATTTCTGGCAGTATGTGCTACGCCATTTTCATAATATATAAATGGTATTCTGAATGAATTACTGCAAGGGTTGAGGTCCTTTTTAATTTCCATAACGACAAGTCCGCAGGACTAAAACATTTTAGCTTTTGTCCTAAAGTTCGTTATTATGTTTTACCAATTTCTTCTTTAATAATTTATTAACTTTGTTGTAGGCTTTTTTGACCCTAAAAAACCTGTCGTTATAGATTTTATTTTAAGACAGCGTATTCTTATAATCATCAGCGTAATAGCGAGGGCATTAATAAGTTGAAGGATCAGAATCGTAAGCACTTCGGATTGTTGACTCTAGGTGGTTGACGGCAGCATCGATACCTGGATCAGATGGCGGAGAAGTATATTTAACAAAAGTTACGCCCAGTAATGCTTAAAAAATTGGCCAGTGAGTTATTTTGATAGTATTTGAGACTCCCATAAAAACGGTGCCTTCCAGCTGGATAAGAACTGAACTGTGGTCGAAGGACAGCTCTTAAATAGAATTGATACTTGCAATGACGTACGTATATATTTTTTAATACTGCCATGCTCAAATATATCCGTGCTTCCCCATGATGTAAGGTGAGTTGGGTCATCTGGCCTAATATAGTGATTAGAATAAATTAGCCCAATTAGCTAATTTCCGACATTTTATTCGCAGGGCAGCTGTTCCAATGGGCGTGCTAGCAAATTGGAGGCCTCCTGTTAACAAAACTGAACTCTATTAGCCATAAATATATTCTAAGTCCCCGTAAAATAACTTTTTGTTTGGGGCTTGTAAGCTGATACCACTGATACGTCGCCATTCTTCGATAAAAAAAAATTGATGCGTATCCCAACTGCTACGAAGCTCTGAAAATTGTTTAGATATAACTCCGTGTGTTGGATACCTTTATTAACCGCTACCCCTTCTTTTCTGGAGGCCATGCGATCGGACTTATAAGTGGTATAATTAGGTATTTGAAACTCTTATAACCTTCTTTCGGCGAGATCCCGAAATGAGAATAATATTAATTTGGTAATGAGTAAAAAATTCAAGTAAATCAAATTTTTAGTTTCTTAAACCGTTCCGCTTTCCAAGATAAAATCTTAATATATTTTAAGCGGTATTCATTATTTATTTACGGTTTTTAGTTTCTCGAATAAATCGCCTATTGCTTTCAAAATTTGATCAGTAACAGCCCCCAGTAAGAAAGACCACTACGGTTAATTATTAAATCATCTAAGTTAGTAAATGAAAAAAGTTTCCTATCTCAACTCGACAATTTGCGAGCGTAGTTCAGTCTTGATTCTACAGAACAACCTCTTATATTTTTTCCTTATTGTCAGTTCTTCCAGTCTTTTTCTAAGAGCGTTTTTAGGATGAAATATATATCTTCTGTATTCTGCAACGTGATCGCTACTACAGTTTACACATCTTGGTTTTCTATCCTTTTTTTTAGGCATAACTTTGTGGCGTGATCTTTACCGCATTTAACACATTTGTAGCAAGAGGAACAGAATTTTTGGCTATGTCCAAATCATTGGCTTCTAAAGCATTGGCCAATTAACCGCTATTTTTAAAGGTACCGCAAAGACTGTAATGTGGTCTATATTTTTTACATTATATATACTTTTTTAAAATTGAGATAATTTAATAAGAAACAAAGACATAGAGTTCTAAGTTTGTCATAGCGTCACATTCTGATGGTCACAAAGGATGGAACTCTTGAATTTCTAGCTCTTGTTTAATATATTCGGCATCTAGCTCAGTAAGAGGCCACGCTAGACCACCTTCATCTCTTTGCCAAAAGGAAACTAATAAGTATAAAATAATTCGTGACCATTGGCGTCAAGAAGGCTGTAAGTTTTCTTAAGTTATTTCGAAAGGTACCATAAATTTGACGCCATGTCTCGCATATTTAGCGGAGTTAATAGATAGGTTTTTAGCTTTAACTTGTGAGGATAAGAATTTTTAAACTAATTTATTACGAAGAATAATGGGGGGAATTAGAAGTTTTTATCATTAACACTACTAATATGGATATAAGTATTACTGTAATTATTATAATTCCTGTTTATATTTTTATATTTATTACAATTATTGTTATTATAATTGTTGTTATTATTACTACTTTATTATTGTGACTATTATTATTACTACTATTACCATTACTATTACTGTATTAATATTATTATCACTGTTATTATTAACAGTGTCAGTACTTGTACTACTATATGAAGTAATAATGAATTATTTTTCCTTTTTTCTTACTTTTAATTGGATTTAAGCTTATATCCATCAGTACGGTTTGAGCTTACGGGTTCGTATAAAACTGTTCTTTTCTTGGAAAAACAATAAATCAAAGTCCAAAATCTTTCTAGCCGAAATCCTTAAGGCTTTTTCATAAATTTTGAGTTTCGCGGGAACATTTTAAAGCCTTTTATCTCACACACCAGATATAGCTCTTGGGCGAATGTCAAGAAAGGTGTCTCTTCTATAACAGTTTAAGGTTATTTATGCTGTGCTCGAGGATTTCTTTTCAAAAGTAAAACTTGAGGTCAGTCTTTCTCGTTGACTTGTTTGCAGTTACTAGCGCAAAAGCTTTAACCACTGTAATAATCTATCTAATAACTATGGGCTCTCTAGGAACAATAAAAGCAAATTCGCAGAAAATAAAAATAAAAGGGAAAAGATAAAACGGTAGCAGCCGTGCATGAACTGCATTTATATAAGCACATGTAACGCGTCCTTTATCCCTCATAAACACTTGGAAAGTATCTCACTAGACAGCTTTTCAAAATTTTTCGTCTATAGCCTATGAGTGTGAAAACAAATCAGATCACTTAGTAATTTCGTGTCGTGTTGTGTTTCGGTAAGGATAGCTTGTTTTACGGACGGTTATGATTAATCTAAATTAATTTTTTCTATTCCCTTAGGTTCAATGTGAAGGCGAAATTTTGATTAGGATTGTCGTATTCATGGGCCAAGGGTTGACCGTTTTAATCCGAAGATTGCCATTTTTTAATTCAGTTAATTTTGCCGCTTTGCTCCGATTTGTACCAAACTTAGTAGGGCATTAAACACCTGTTTGTATCATTATATATTTTATAAATACCTTTAAGGATCTTGACGCATTAATTAGTTACGTTGTGTGTAAATATCGAATTACAGTTGCTTTACTTTAAACGGACATGCCCTCATAATAATTATTCTCACGATTTTTAGAAAGAGGGCCTAGTAAATTTATGTTAATTAACGCTGGTAATCCTCAAAACTCCTTTTAAGCCTATTCACCGTCTCCTTGTTCCGTCGCTACTAGCAAACAGTCCCCGCATTCTTTTCTTATTTTTTTGTTACACTGCCCGTAAAGAATACGCCAATTCTTAATATTTAGACGTAATACAGTTGGGTTGAAGTTAAAAGTTACCATTAAGAGGGCTCTATGGGTGCTCTATAATCGTCCCAATTGGGTGCTGTCGTTATAAGTATTCAGAGTGTCAAAGTCTACTTTGTAGAGTTCACGTTTAACCTCGGTAAAGATTCACTCGTTCCTCTTGGGCTTCACTTTGTTAAAAAGGAATTTAATGAGATTTCCGATTTCTCTCTATTTGGTTTCTAATCTTATCACAGGAGATATCAATAGAATGATTTTGTACTACTACATCTTGTTTATGTTACCTTTATTTCAACAACAACCTTCCGCTTACGGTTTTTTTTAGTTAAACAAATGGAATTCTACAACAACTTTCACAAGTATTTTCTGCTGCTCTGAGGAGGGATTTCACCTTTTATTACGTCTACCTACTACTTTACCTTCATGCGGTAGACTTTAGCTCAGATATTTCTAATGTTTAAACACCCAATATAAAATAGTGGTTGCATATGTTGATGACAAGCACATGACGGGGCTATAGTCATCTTCATTTACGTCTTTGCATTAGTTAAATTGGATTTACCTGTTTACCAGTTTGTTTGGTGCCAAGTTGAGATGGGTTTAAAGCATTATAATTGAATATATGCTCTTCTAATTTATTTAGTAAAGTGGGTTAAACTTTTATTCGATGGGGTTTAGTGGGCCCCAGCTTTCTCCCTTAACCCTCTCCCTAAATTGTTATGAAGGATGAGTTTGCTAGGGTTAGTAGGATCATTTACTTAACTCATACTAAGAGCGACCTGGAATGTGGTAAGGTTGTTTGTACACTTAAATTAATGAATATTATGCCTCTATATATCTAATTTTTTTGCCGTTTGAAGGAAGGAAATTGTTGAGGGGTTACTTTATGATGAATTTACTGTATGAAATCCTCTGTGTGGCAAAATGATATACCACCGAACGCGGTTAAATTACGATTGGTTATAATTAATAAATGTGAACAGCGTCATCCCCCCTTGTCCATCTAGCCTGAGGAGGTTAAATATTAAATAAAGAAAGGTAGAAAAAAGAGAGAGGCGTGTCGTTGGGAATAGGGCCCATAAACTTGAGTTTGCGCCTCAATTAAACGCTGTGCCACGACGAGAACACTGTCAGAACAGGTATGACGAATTTAAGTATTTAAGCAATTACCGCTGTTAAACTAGCTTGATTAAAAACTCTTATATATCAATTCTTTTTAGAAAAGATCGCGGTTTCCTCTCAGTGTTAGCTGTTGCACTCTCTTTATCTAGAAGACAAGTCAATTCATAGAGAGTGGTGTTTTTGGTCTTTACGGTTAATAGTGCGCTGATATCTACTCTTTAGAGGGCAGGAGGGAAATAATAATGTGTCTACCATGTAAATAAACAGTTTAATTTTTATACTGAACAGTAAAATTTATTTTATCTATAACAGATTAAGATTACTGAGGTGTTTCTTTGATCATATTTTTAGTAAATCTAATTTTTAATTTTTTGCCCAAACATTTCGTGTTTGTTGCGATGTTATGATGTTGTATTTTGTTAAATGTGTCTAGTCACACCAAGTTTCTTATCTCTGTATCCCAGTTTCAAGTACTAACGGTAAATATAAATATGGCATCCAAGTTCAGAGGATCAATAACTTGAATTATAATAAATATTTATAGAGAAGTAGAATTCCTTTAAATTTTTAATGAGGGACTCATGCATAAAATAATTTTGCTGGGTAAAATTCATATACTAACAGTTCGTAGGGCAAAGTTGAAATATTGCACCAGTATGCGTTTTAACTATCTGTAATCAGCATGCCAGCATATGTAATGTAACAAGTTAACATGTAAATCATCATACCGAAATTAAAGAGTTGTCGTCGTGGCTCAGCGGTTTAAAGCGTTGATACGTAAACTTTTGGGAGTGGATTCGTTTGCTACCGATGCGACCAGTACTAGTACCTAGTAACTAACCTAGTATAGTAAGTACACTAGTATCATACAACCAACACCGAATAACAGTGCTAGTTCCATATGACACGACAAATCAGCCAAGGTAGTTACTAGCAAAAGGTACTAGTACTATAGACTGAAAGATCACAGAAGTGCCGGCGAGCCTAGTCAGCTAGAGCCAATACGGTAACCGAATCGAGCATATTTAACAAAAGCCCAACTAGTACCCTCGCCTAGTCCCCCTTATACAAAACGACTTATTTCACCAAGCATAAAAGTAGGTCCCTAAGGTATTATTTTTTAATAAGGGAGGACCACAAGCAAAAGTAAGCCCAGTTAGTAAATGGCAGCCAACCAAATATCCTAACAGATTAAATAGATAACTCCATCATTTCGGGACTAAGAGTTTTCGTCGTTGCTCAGCAGTGAAGAGTAGTGACGCGCATACTCGAGTCCTTGGGTTCGATCCCACCGAGGCGACTCTTTCTTTGACCGTTGATGGTTGCATATTTTAACCTTGCTTTCATAAATTATAATAGATTTAACTAAATGGTATCCCTAGTTGCGGGGGATGAGGGAAGGGATAAGGGGAGGGGTTTAATTTATTCAATGTGGTAAATATGTAACTATGTAACGCTAAAAGTTGAAACTTTGGTGCGCTACTGTGGTTAAAGGTTAAGTAAGAATGTCGAGAGGTGCTGGCTATGATAGATATATAACAATTTTTTCACCGGAAGGTCGTTTGTATCAAGTTGGTAGGTTTATAAAACTTTTATTCAAATGAAACCTTAATCATTGAACTTATTTCCAAAGCGGTTTTTATAATTGCACTATAAGTTACTTTAAACTATTATATATAGAGTATGCAACCAAGGCTGTTAACACAGGAGGTTTGACTTCACTGGGCATACGCGGCTCAAATTGCTGTGTCCTCATAACCCAAAAAAAGATCCCTGTAAGTATTACCTTTATCCAATTTTTTATTTAAACAACTTAAGGTTAATATACCGTTACTATCAATTATATATTAATATTTAGAGCAGTTCGATCATATATTAATAGTCGTTTAAATAGGATAAACTTATAGATCCTTCTACCGTTACTCATATGTTTCGGCTAACTGAAACTATTGGTTGCGTTATGACGGGAATACTACCTGATGCTCAGTCACAGGTACAACGCGCCCGTTATGAAGCTCAGGAATTTAAGTATAAGATGGGATACGACATGCCTGCTGACTTGCTAGCAAAGCGGATGGCTGATTTAAGTCAAATATACACGCAACAGGCATCTATGCGCCCTCTTGGCTGCGGTTTGTCTCTTCTATATTTAGTGTATTCTCGGGACTTCTAAAGGACCACATCTCTTTGCTTATAAAAGCGATGATTATAATTGCGGTGGATGAGGAAGTTGGACCGCAACTTTATAAAATAACCCCAGCTGGTAGCGTGGCCGGTTACAAAGCCACTGCTTGCGGTGTTAAAGAACAGGAGGCTACCAGTTTTTTAGAAAAGCGAATAAGAAAGAATCACCAGTGGGAAGAGGCGGAGGCAGTTCGGGTTTATTATTTATTTCTTAGCTCTTAATACAAAGCTTTACTAAGGGCTAAGTAGATTGCCATGTCCGCCCTTTCACATGTGCTGTCAGCTGAATTAAAAGCCAATGAACTTGAAGTTGCAATTGTGAGTAAAGAAAATAGAAAGTTTCGTACTCTTACAGAGTTGGAAATGGAAGGGTATCTCTCGGCCATGGCCGAGCTAGACTAGATAATTTTCATTTCTTTTAAAATAAAGTTCAAGTAGATATTGCAATTTATTAGTTTAGATAAAAGTTGGGCTTACAGCTTTACCTCAGCGCAAGGTTAGGTAGATTATACGCAAACTTGTGGCTCTTACTTAATCGTAACCGTTCAGGTTGACTGTAAAAGTCAATGTGACATAGTAGTAGATGTACTTCGATAAAGTTTGAGACGGACGAAAATATTATTAACAAATTTAATAAAGTAAGTAAGCTGTGGGTAAGCGAGAGAGTGAACAATAAAGTGTGGGAAATTTTTTAAATTTAAAGGACCATATCCTTAAAAGAGTGCAAGAGTCGCATGGCTACCGTTAACCATTAAAAAAAGGCTTTTCATAGCCGTTATTAAAGCCTAAACTCAACTATAGTCCT
This sequence comes from Zophobas morio, assembly GCF_036711695.1. NCBI lineage: Eukaryota > Metazoa > Arthropoda > Insecta > Coleoptera > Tenebrionidae > Zophobas > Zophobas morio. The sequence continues at coordinate 147,073 of NW_026972426.1, read as the reverse complement.
TCAATTCCGAGCTGCTCTCAATGGCAGATCTTTTATGTCCTAGTGTATTATCTTCAGGGCCAACAGCCTGAGCAGGTCAAACAAAAACATCCTTTCACCAGTAACTAAAATGATTCTTTTATAGAAACCTTGCGTTTCTTCTTTAAGTCAACGGAAGTCTGGTAGGTTAATGTGATAATGTTTTCTTGTAAACTGTTCAAGTTAGTTTCCTGCCTCTACGCAACTGTCATGAAAACTAAAAGCAATATCTGAGTTAAAAGCGGCTTACTTCAACTAGTAGTTTAGTCCTGGAAATCTGCAATTCACAGTGTTTTTGTAGCTCCTGTATAACTTCGAATAGTCCAGATAACATGGAAATCTAGAACGCAATCCGAAAGGAAAGAAACCATTTTATAGAAATAGAAGTAATACAAAAGCAAAGGCGGCAGTGTAGATAAACCTGCCGTAAAAGTGAATCTCTAAAACTTGCGACTGTCATCGTGGCACTCTGTAGCTTATCCAACCAAACATTTGCAGCATCACTTTCTAAAATTTAATAAAAAATTAACTTGCTGGATAAATTAAAGCCCTTTGGCAGAATAGAAGTAATAAGGAATAAAATTTAACAGTTTAATACAAATATTACGTTTAAAAACTCAAGGTAGCGTAAGTTATAAAGTTTACCCTTATGCAACTTTTCTTTAAACTAGTTTGACACCAAAAAAATATTAAAAAAGGTATTCGCACCATTTATAGATGAAATATATTCCTTTGAATAGACCAATTCAGAAATATCATTCACTTTTCCAGAAAGACTAAGGTTTTTCAATAATTCCTTATTTAATTCAACAATTTTTTTATCCAGAATATCCTTTAATAAGGTAACTATCAACTATAAATAACTTTTAAAAAGTTAAATACTCTAGGAAATTGGTCAAATGCTTTTTCTAATTCAATATTTTCTTTACTGCCGTTTTTTTGTCCATAGCCAGTTTTTTCAGGGCCTAGTAGGTATGGTTAAAGTAGCAAAAGTATTATAAACATTGACTAAAGACTAGGTAGAATAAAAGAAGCAAAGTTTTTTTATAATAAAAAGGCTAAGAGAGGTGAGACCTGTGTTAAAATATTGAAACAGCTCTAATATTAAGTTTGTGGCAACAACGTTTCTCTCTTGCCAGACCAATAATAATCTGAACACTTTCTGCACAAAAACTGTTCCTTTACAAATTTTTGCGGTGTGTTTAAATATAGGTAACAGCACTTCAGAAGAAAATGAATGAGAAAATTCGGGACCATTCTTTTTGCCTCTTTGCAGAACATCATTAAACAAACAAAGATAAGTGTAAAGTTTTTCTGGATCATAACTTTGCAAGGCGGTTGATAGACAAGTTTGCGCAATTTTTTCTGAAGCCCTTCTATGGTAAATAATCCAAGTAGCTACCATCTGAATACTTACCGCGGTGTTGGTTAAAGTTGCGAGCTTGGCAACTAAATTTTCTTCTTGAAAGGTCATTATATAACTTTTAAATTAAGATTGAGTTGCAAAAAACTTTGTTGAAATCTTCATAGGCTTTATTGTTCCACTCTTGCTCTCATTCTTTTAACTGACCTTTAAAAAGCTAATATAGGAAATTTTGAAAGAAAAATTCATTAACAAAGACACATCGCTATTTGGTTAGCTAAGGCTTTAAGTTTAAGAAGCCTAAAACCCCTTTGAACCCCTCTGTAAAAACTTAAGGGCTTTAGAACAAAGTTTGACGCTCTAAAAGTGTAAGACGCGATATTAATTTATGAATAAACTTTTTAAAAACCACTACGTGGTATAATATATTTTTAAAATACATGTAAACTCTAAAGTATGATTGATTTTCTAAGTTCATTTTACATTACAAAATGTCAAAATAACTGTTAAAAATTTAATACTAAGGTATTTTAATGCTAAGAAAAGCCTAAAAAATTGTTCGTCACATTAAAAGAGAATGCCCACCCCGAAGAACATAATTATACTTATGAAGGTAATAAGTCCTGAAAAAAAAAATTTACAAGATTAAAATTCATAAAAATCAAGACACCGATAAACGGTAAATTAAGGTAGAAAATTGGATATATAAATTGGAATTTAAGAAAAACTAAACCCGTATTTTTGTTTAGGTATGAGTAACTAAAGGAACATGGCACGATGTAAACTTAAACGATCTTAACTTACGTTAAAATACTGGAGCAAGGCTATACGTGATTCGGTATTCATAGATAACAAATCTCTCAAAAGGTTATAACCGTTAACACCAAACCAAATATAAGGCTCAAGATGTTGAAGCCTAGAATCATACAATTACTAGGCTGCAAAGTATTAGTATAAGATAATAGATATGAAAGGAAGTCTGATATAGAACTTTCGAAGGTATACTGGTGTATAAACCTCCCGACCCCACTGAATATAAGTATTCAATACTTGGATCTACATACAAATAAGGTAATAGAGGAAGAGATATCGCTTGCTATAATAATATATCCTATAAGCGCCACAGCTCTTCCAGAAGATAACATATAACAGCAACTAATACTTAAATGCAGGATGATAAAAAAAGAAGTTCTGGTGCAATAATATAGATAACTGATATTACTTCAAGCACTCAAAACCAAAACACAAAATATGCTGCGAGAGGTGAATAAAAATAAAAAAAATCTGACCCAATAAAAATATCTAGCTCTTCCATAAAAAAGACAAATACGTAAGATTATAAATATTAAACTTTAAAAGTTTTTGAAAGGACAAGATTAAAGGCGCTAGTCGTCCATTCTGTCAATTAAAAAAATCCTTGGGTTGCTAACTGTAAAAACACTGTCAATGAAAAAAGAAAAAAAAAAGGGGGGACGGGGGTTTTAGTTAATTATAGGTAATCGAGTGCCTTTTCAAAAGGTTAAAATGAATTTTATAAATGAATATATTTGTTTAGATTATGTTTAAGATTATAGGTATAAAATTTTTAATCTGGTTCTGTTTTAAAGACAACTTTAAACTAGAAATTGCCGAATTTGTATATGATGGTGAATGGTTATAATCTCTCTGTTAAAATATTTAAAAAGATATTTTCTCCAAAAAATTTTTTGTAATGTATATAAATAGTTTATTCTTTTAAAGAGTTTTGTAAGGATAATTGTGTTCGTGTGTATGTGCTAGTGTTTTGCATATATTTCTTTATGAATGTCTCCTTTTAAACTTTTGTGTGCGTCCACAGCCGACTCTAAACGATATTGTAGTACCCTACACAGCTGCCTAGAAAAGGTTAATGAGCCGGTAATTGCAAGGCACACATACTTGTTGCCTGCCTTGAGTAACATTTAAACCTCTCTCGTTTTATATCCCGAAGGTCATTTCCAAGTTATCGAGGCACCATAATGATCCATGCCGCCTCTGGTAATTGTTTTAAGATCAGGTAAGGTTAGTAAGTCATTATTAAAAGGCGCCTTTCACATCAGTGATTATTAATAGGGTCTCATCTGATAAATAAAAAGTTTAAGCCGATACAAAACACAAACAAAAATATAAAAATGAAAAATAAAAATTGCCGAATATAGAATGGTCATAGCAGCCAGATTATTGGATGATAAAAATTTTTTTGTTAAAATAACCACCAGCACTGCTCACTAGCTCGAAGTTCATTGGTCATAGTTTTCAAAAAAAAATTTTATATAAAGAGAGGAGAACTAATAAACAGACCTCTATAGCAATTCTTTTTATTAATTTTATTAAAATTTTTGATAGACAACTCCAAGGAACCAGTTTTATTAGTTGTAACTCGACTTCTGCATTTTTTTGACAGTTGAAGAGGTAAACGGCGAGCACGGGGGAGCAGGAAGATCCTCAAAGAGCTTTCTTTGTCTTCATCGTTTTCAACTATATAGTATCGCCGTTGCGAAGTAGTGGCCGAGACTGGAATTTAGAGCGCCTCTAACTTTTCCGAAAGGCTGTTTAGGGGATATGTGTCCTCAAATGCTTTCGTTGCGTTAATATGAGCTGCTGTCACCGCACGTATAAAGTCGGCAACAGAATTATTTATTAAAGCGGGAGTTTCAAGTAGTTTCAGGAATAAAGGAAGCGCCTTCTTAAGCAGTTCGGCGAATTTATTCCATTAATTGTATAAACCGGGAAAAGAACTTTAATGCTTTCGAGCAGGACAAGGCGTTTGCTCCAATGATAGTCTTTCCTGCATTCCCATAGCATTTAAAATGTATATACCCATTAAAACGAAGATATGTAGCACATGCATTAAGCCCGACTTTCTTGCAGTGGTGGTAACTGTGGGTCAATATCTTCAAGTTGCGTTTTCCATTGTAAGTCTTTAGGACGTAGAGCGTTTTAATTTAAACCTAATTTATTCCACGCAGGCATGCAATCACGTAACGAGCCTCGCTTCGTTTAATAACCATAGCATCGCTACCGCCGCAAGTATAATGTATAAGTGGTGGTGAGGCGTTCGAGGTTTTAAAAACCGTTACATACGGTTGATAGACCCTTCACGGTCTTGATAATGGTTGAGATAATAGTAACTGAATTGCTAACAGTTGCCGTGTGGGTTATGTAGTTTGTCCTTGCCTTCTTGCTGTTGCTGAGTAACTGATTTTGTCTAATGAACGTGATGATTCAAATAAAAAAGGTTAATGTTTTGGAAGAAAATTTTTTTAAAATTTAAATTTTTAAAAACTCTGATCTCAGAGCCACTCCAGTTATCATACATGGATTTGTGTTTCTTAATTTACTTGTATTAGAACTTAATACTTAATATTTCTGTTTGGTCCCAGTCCAGCCATTGTCCATGAAATTAATTTAACTGCTGTTATAGTAATTTGGTTATATGATGGTAAACAATCTGGTAAAGAAGAGTGTTAAAACTCGATACATTTATAAATAATTTCTTGCCCTGAAGGTGGACGAGCGCTTTTTGAATGTCTAACAATTTGTAATTGATCGTTGGTGCTTAACCAAGAACTACGGATATTCAAGTTCTCGAGAAGTTGCATGCATCAGCCATAGAGGTTATGGAGAGATGGGTAATGGCATCAAAATATTTAGCACTGGAATTAAATAATAACGTTTGCATTTCATTATTGATTTAAGTTATTATCTGTATATTAAAGCCCCTCTCATATGTAAATACAGTCGTTCTATCTTTAAGAAAGTTAGCTTACTTTTATTTAGTATTGACCACTAAGATTGAATTTATTTCACTTGAGATAATAAACACGTAGGCAGGAACCCTTTTATTCTTAGTTTAAAAATAACAGATATTCAGAGTGTGTAATGCGGAGCCCATGGATTAGAAGTTAGCTCTTTTGAATTCTTCCCGAGATCCGCCTTTGGGGTACAGGTAATCATTTATCTAGGTATCAAGTCCTAAAAAGGTTAGTGCTACTGGTTCAGTACGGGCATAGGTATAAAATGAGCCGTGCTTTTCGCAGAGTTTATTCTAACCCTCCATTGACGGGGCCAGTCGGTAAGTGCGTTTAAATAATTTGAAAATTTCTGGAACAATAGAAAAAAACTGCCATAAGTAAACCTCGATATCATCTGTATGTATAGGCCGACCCAAATGTAAGTCTTAAGTCGGCGAGGGCCCGCCGCTAACATAGAGTGCAAAGGGCAATATTGAGAGTAGAGACCCCTGCGAACAACCTACAGCTAGAGGCCTTAGAGAAGATTGCACGGCACCCACACGCGTGCTAAGTCTTAAACCCGTGGTAAAGTCCACGGTAGATGGCTGTAGCGCGAACCTTCGGCAAAACTTGGTCGAACTTTCTCAACCTCAATGAAGCCGGCACCAGTGCTCTTTTTAAAAAAAAAGTCAGGGTGTCCACCTATCCGACGGAAAGTGGTAGCGTCGTTAGATGTTTTTTGTCGGGAAACGATCTAGAACTCGGCGAACAACTTTTTTAAATGGTGCGGTTTGGCCACTAGCTAGCGGGAGGCCTCCACAATAGATCGCGTTGATCGCGGTGTTTTCGGCGGCCTAGACCAAGACCATAAATGACGAGACACTCGCACTGATGACATTTACTCTACCATCTCTATGATTACGAGCTTTCTTTCTCAATAAAGCTAAGAATCGCGTTGTCTTGGTCAGAGCTTCCTCAAAATCGGTAATAGCGTTGTCTAAGTTCCTTTGCTGAGATGAAAATTTCATTGGTCCGCAGGATCAAAGGGAGTATAGATATAGAGCGGAGTAACCTTAACTTTTCTTTTATTTATTTGGAATTTTTGACTTAATTTCATCTAATTTATTCACGCTGCTACAAATTATGCTGCTCATCTATCTAGTTCCGTAGTCAATTCGGTTTCCTAACATTAATCAAATAAGGCGACGTGTCTGAAACCCAAAAACCATTGCAAAGTTGCCGTAATGTCGCTGCTTTCGCTAGTTAGCTTTTTTTGCACTAATGACGAACATTGAATGCACTGGAAGTGTAAGAGATATTTGGGGCAACAGTAGAGGCGAATTAAACATTGTGTTGTGGCAGAGAAAATAGATCGGCTAACGCAGGCCTTCGCGGGTAAAATTTGCAGCAGAAATGGTGGACATGTGCACCCTTACGCAATTTGCACACTTGAAAAACTGACTTGTGCTTTAGCGCACTACACATTTTAGTAATCCTTGCAACATATGACGCACGGAGGGAACAGGCAATGACACTGCCAACGCGAATGCTTGCGAAGCTGTCCACCCTGGTTTTAAAACAAAAAATGCACCCGAAGTGTATGCACCAGTTAATTGTCAAAATTTTTCTAGAATTAAAGTCAGAGTTAACGTCATACGTATTAGGTCTCACTACTAATAATCTTCTGTACCCTTAATTTGGGTGTTCATTTTTTGGAGTCGTGGGGAATCTGGCGCCCCTTGCATTTAGGGTCGCTGGAAGAGGCTACTTCCTCCCTTGGAGATTGAGGCGTTTGCAAAGGACAAACTTAAAAGACTTGTCCTTTGGTAAAAAGTGGAAGCGCCTCAGTGCATTTTATGCACTTCGAAAAATCTTGACTTGCTTAAGTTTTACTAATTGGAAATCACCTGAGATTTTTTATTTTCGAGGGTTTGGAGGAAATTCAGCGACAAAGAGTAAATTGTTGTTGCCGAGGATAATACGGGCATTAATAAGAATACTACCCAACGCTACCTTAGCAGAGAGTTCATTAAGGTCCACTCTACTAAAAAATATACCAACACTAACATATACTGAATAACATACACATACACTGAAACAAAAAGCTAACCACACGGAAATGAAATCTTAAGACAGATCAATTAACATCATCAACTAATACTTAAAATAAACACACTATTAAACTTTTTGACATGAACTATGCTAACCAATAACTATTATATACAAATATGGTAATGATCGAGTCTAACATTGTTCTTCAACGAAATCGAATAAACGTTAATTCGAAAAATCATTACTTTTAATCCAAACAAACATTCATAAATGAATTTTTTTTAACTTTTGGAAAAAGTATATAAATGGCTTGCTCGCCTATAATATAATTGCCTTTAAAACGAATAGAAAGACCTTTTATGCTGAGGAGGAAAAAACCACTTATCTGGCCTCGCCTGATGTCAGCTATATGAGCTTACAGCATACGATTTAGTTGACACCAAATTTATTGAAACATTTTAATTAATATATTAATTTTTTTGGAGAATATATATAAAATTTTACGATTAATGAATCAGAGGGTTTTTCTCTTTAAGTTTGTTTTATTGCCAGCATTGTGCGCTGGGTTTTTTACCCTTGCTCTCGTTTACTATCTACGGACTAGCAATTTATAGAAGTATCGCAGAGGATTTGGTTTGAAGAAAATCCTTGTAGACAAACTAACTAAAGCTCCATAAATATTACAACAGTTAACTTTAATAAGCTTGACTTGGAGCATGTAAAAAGGGTTCATGACGTTGTCGATAGCGCCCTTTCTAAAATGAAAGTCCTTTGCAATATGCTCCACGTCAGAGGAAAAATATCGAAAATCATTGAGTCGATTAATGTTAAAAAACTAAAAATCTCGATTCCTGGAAAACTCTAAAAAATACTTAACAACAAAATCTCTTAGGTAGATTAGAAATAGCATGAGCCCTCTTTTCAGAACTCTTCGTCCTCAACCTCTAATAACTTGCAGAGGTGTTTTCATTCCAAAGTATATGGCAGGAAAAGTCATTTAGTTAATAAATTTCGTTCTATCAGACTTATGTTGTTCCTGAAAAAGTGTCAGAAGCGGTTATCCTCAAGAGGTTACAATAATCGTTTCTAAAAAAAAAAAATTAACGATAATCAATTCGGCTTCAAACAGAACACTACAAGTTATCAGCTTTTAAGGTTTCTGAGCACGTAACTAAAGTCTTTAGTGATAAAAAAAAGTTAACAGTAACCGTATTCTTGTATCGAAAAGGTGTTATCGTAATATGGGTTGCTGTGCATGGTAGTTGAATAAGACATACCAATTTCGTTGATAACATTTTTGCACCCGTTTCTTCTTAATCCGGAGGTTTATAGCCAAAATAGGCGAGGTGAAAGTTAATTCCATTCATAAAGACTAACTGCCGGGATCTTTATTGTCACCCTCACTGTTCATAATATAAGTATCCGATAACCCAGATTGAGCACAGTTTTTATCGCTCCATATGCTGACGACCTCGTCCTTTATTTTAGTTCTTTTAGTTCTCAGTCACCACCTTAAGCTACCCGGCGGATTGATTACATGAAAAATGAATATAAACCTATTATAAAGCAGTATTGTAATCTAGAAGACGAAAACCCCCCAACATTCTAAAACACTATTTGGCCACATTATCCCGTGGAAGATTCATACCAAGTACCTAGGTGTTAAAATAGATAACAAGTTTACTTGGAAAACTCATGTGGGTTATGTCATAATGAAAGCGGATGATGAGGCAAGTTCGTATTACCCTCTCTGCCGCTAAATCGTAACAAACTTCTCCTCTACACGGTGTATATACAAACGATATTCCGTGTGCCCTAATAGCTTGGGCCTATTTTTCGTAGGAAAACCTTTAAAGAGTACGATTATTCCAAGGAAGATGATTGCGAATGATTACTTATGCTTCTTGGTTTTGAGCAATAGTAAGCTACATAGAGACTGTTAGTTGGAACCTATAGATACCCTTAAAATAAATCTCTAAATGAATGCAGTCAACACACCAATATATGCTGGAAGCTAAAATACGATCTCAGGTGGTATACTAAATACAAGCACCGATATGTACTAGTCAAAAGCTAGTAAAAAAATATATTGGGAAGCTAGGAAGGTATAAACTGAATAATGTCTTATTGTTCATAAGCTAGTACCCGCGACCTATTTTTTTTTTCTTAGTGGTCAAGATTAAGCAGTTAAGGATTTTGTGACCTCTCATTTAGAATGTCATGTTTATCGTTCTAGCCCTTACTGTTTTGGTGCTACTAGTATCGGTCTCTAATTACTATATATGTTGCTATTATAAATTTTTAACACTCAGGTTTTTAGCGTCATTACTAGGAGTTATCTATACGTCTTTGTTATTTCTACAAATATATTACAATTATTAACTATCACTCTATTAATTACTATCATTGTAAGTTTTATTAATATTATTGATGTTACTGTTATTAATTTTAAATAAAATTTGAGTGCCATTTTTTGATATTAGTACAAAGATGTGCCCCCATTATAACTTTTTCTTCACAGTGCTAAGGTTCGTTAAGTAGTTGGCGACTGAGCAAAGAAGTACTATTATATAGTTAAAAGGGGATTCACAGATGGTCCCCTTGAAAATTTAGTTAATTTTCGATACTTCAATATCCTTTGGTTGTGTATATACAATAATTGTTTATTTGGAATCACCCAGTAATTACCAGTAAATTGCATCTGCCTTCTGCTGGTCGACTCCCAGTTAATGTAGGGCCGATTGTGCTTAAAAATTTCATATAAACCATTAGACAAGTGCAAGTTTGAAAGTGAACTTTTAATAGCTATTCTGTAGTGCCGACTAAATAACTGGGAATATATATGCTTCTTATTATTATTACCTTCTTAGCAATGCGCATTTAACTTATAAACTTGGTTAGTCTTATAGGGTCTATACTTTAAACTTAATTTAACGGGCACTAACATTTTTGTTGCCCAATAAGGTTATAGCAAGCCAATCCCCTGGCAGGAGGAATTAGGTTTCGTTATATTCTTCATAATCAAGAATTTCTTTACTTTTGTGCTTGACTGTTCTGCTTAACTCTCTGTTATACCCTATTTTGTTCTTATAGTTTTATTTTAATATAATTTGTCTTTTCATATATTCTGTTTTTACTACTTTTGTTTTAGGTTGCCTCAATATTTTTATCACGTTTCTCGCTCTTTTAATCTCCATAGAACGTTATAACCTTTACTTGGATCATAACTTAACTGTTTTTACTGTTTCATCTCTAGTTACCCTCCAATTTGTTTTTAAATGACTTTGGGTTAGTATGTTTACCCGTTCTGTTATAGTATTTTTGGAATCACTTTAAAATACCTACGGGTTTCTGTATTCACCCTTAAGAGTGTTTGTAAAACCAAGTATTGGCGAACAGTCGCAACAGATTATTTTGGCACTTAAAATGCACAGTAAACCCAAGCAGAAGAGTACAGGTTAAAAGAGGACGAATTAACGCTTGGTACCTTGTTACCTAGTTTTTTTTATGAAACTTGCTCTTTAAAAGAAGTCCAAATTTTTTTTTGCCGCAGCCAGTCTTCTCGCCTTGCTTAGTAAGTAATCACGTTTCTTGCATTTTTCATATTAAGAATGCTGCTGTCAAACATTTAACTTTACTAAAATTCTACTCATCTGAACTTTAATTTTAGATCCTTCCGTAGACACTGCATTCTAAAAGGTCGTTTTATTACTTGGGAACCAATACCGATTCTAAAGCCAACTACGATGTGACCGTAGAATAGTTAAATCGTTGTCAGGTTGCTTTTTGCTATTCCAAGAGGAATGTTTTTAAACAGCGACAATAGCTGAGACAGTGTTTTTTAACCTCATGTATCAAGTAACTTTTAAAGTAAATTCCTATAAGGGAGCACATATGCTGCAGTTATTTCAGTTCTTCCGTGGGCAACCGCTAAGATGAAATAATCTTTAATATTATAATTCAGCTCAATGCGGGGATTGCACTCAACTCGAAAGAACAATTAAACACCCCTTTATTGTTATATCATTTCTTAAGCATGTTATTATACTTTCTTTTAACAAACTCACCAAATTTTCTCAAATTGTTGCAAATTTCATGAGCATTCCAAAAAAATTATTTAGAGCCGAAGTGTTGAAAGTTTCGAATAGTTCATTTTGTAAGTCGTTATAACATTTCACTTAATCTGCCAGCTGAGTGGAAAGCAGCATAACAAATTTAGTAGTATGGATTGGTCTATCTATTTTTTAAGTAATTACAAGAATGAGAGTTTCCAAAAAGGTCCACTTTTTTGTTAGAGGGTTCCGAGTTTACTATATTTATATCGCCAATAAGAGTTTTTTCTCCTATTTTTAAAGCTTGCAGCTTTACTCTTCAAATTACTTTCTGTTCTTTGCGTTAACGGTCCTTTGCATCGATCGTTTCAAAAAAAAATACACGCAACCTTTATAGTTAGTTCTACAGTCCCTCCCCCCCCATCTACAGTTAGCACATGCACAAATTAGAATTCAGCGGAGGTCCCTCGTGAGGGAAATGTTCTTATCGACATTTACACTGTGCTTTTTCATGTTTAAAACGACCATATGAGAAACAGGGGTAGCACTTAATAATAAAGCTCTTTCCCACAAAGTTGCTCTAATCCATAAAAAATATATTTATCAGATTAAATAGCTTACATAAAACAAGGGATTTTTCACGTAGTGATCCCTTTTCCAACCTCAATACTTTGTTGAGAATAAATTCTAGATCTTCTAGGTTATCAGAAAAAATGCTTTCAACTAGTTCTATGATAAAACTTTTTACTGCTGGATTTAAAAACTATTCTTCAGGCAGTTAAGAGTATAATCGCATTTTTTGGCGTCAAAAAGCTCCAAATATCTACATAGTCACCTAAGGAAGAGGCCAAATTTTAATTGTAACCTTACTTATAGTTAAATTGGTATTTTAATGTTCCTAATAAATTTTTTTTTTGGCCATTAGCCTTTTTCTCTAACTTTTTGTTGGTTGTCTAGTTCTTTATCTACTTTTATAAGGTATTCAACATCTGAAATATTTTCAACATAAATAGCAGTAAACCTTCTAAGCTTTTTAATTAGAGTTAGAAACTTTTCATACGTGTTAAAGTTAGTTAAATTAAACAAAAATATTTAAGAATATTCTACGTCTCTTCTGATTTCCATTTTTTCATTTTTCCCTCAACTGCCAGTTTTTTTTAGCATAGTGTGCTCTTCTCTCCGTTTTCAAAATCTTTGAAAAAAAATGGAATAATGAAAGTATTTATTAGTAATTAATATGTAAATAAGTAAAATACAGCAAAACGGTAACAAAAAGTTATGGGTGTTGGTCACACCGAAAACCTGTGAGTTTGAGTTCCCCAAGTGGTCAACCTCTACTAAACAGCTACACGTGAAAATTTAAGAAAGCTGTCTTTGAATATAGTTCACTTTTTAAAGTTTATCACCTAACAGATGTCGCTAGTTTGATGTCGACGTAAAATGGTGTGTGCTAAATGTGCTGTTTAAATCTGATACCATACTTTATTTTACTTAATGTAGTTTTAATAAAAACTAGTTAAGAAGGCAGTTAAGGCTCCGGAAAGAATATCTTTATAAGAAAGCTATAGAATACGATAAAAAGCAAAGAAAAAAGAAAAAAGAAATTTTATTGAAAGCAATAAAAGGTATTAAAAAATGTCGTTTTGTAAATTAGCTTTTAAGCTTGTAATTCTATATATTATGTTTTAATTCTCTTATGCAAGATGAAAAAGCAATTCCCCCTGAAATTAGAAAGGAAGAAGCTGAATTAAGGCACGAGATTGAACTAGAAGATGAGAATACGTCAAGTAATGTTTTTACTTTATAATTTTTTTAAAGTATTTTCTGTAAGGAATGTAAATTTATTCTAAAGCTGTTTATGAAGCCTTATTTAAACCTACGTTGATCTTAGAACTAAAGGACCACATCGATGATGAATACGCTTTTGCAGGCGTTAAAGATCCCCGAATCGTCATCACTACGGCCAGAGATCCATCATCTCGTCTAGCCCAGTTTGCTAAGGTGTTTAAAATCAAATTTACGTACTGCTTTACTTGTTAGAAATTAGTAGGTAGCTTGCTAAACGACTTCTTTTTCCCTTCAATTTGGCTTACTTATCTTATGTATTCTATAAACATATCAATTAAGGAAGTAAAGCTTATATTTCCTAATTCTCAACGGGTGAACAGAGGAAATTATGTTTTAAAAGACTTGGTAAATGTTTGCAAGAGTAACGAGGTTTCTGATCTTTTAGTGCTACACGAACACCGAGGGGAACCTGGTAGTATTTAAATTTATAACGCGGTAGTTATAATTGGTATTTTAAACGCAGACGGCTTGGCCGTATGCCATCTGCCGTACGGACCCACCGCCTACTTTACGCTTTCGAACGTCGTTATGCGCCACGATGTGCGCGAGTTGACTTCAAAGATATCAGAGGCGTACCCTCACTTAATATTCGAAAATTTTCAGACTTCTCTTGGTAAAAGAGTAAGCCATATGTAACTAGCCTACTAGCCTTTCTTATTTTTTAAAATGCAGGTCGTCAATATATTTAAATATTTGTTCCCCGTACCAAATAATTCCAAAAGGATAGTGACTTTCTCTAATAGTGATGATATTATTTCTTTTAGGTAGGATTTTCTTTAAAACTTTTTTACTTTTTTAACGTCTTCCTCAGGCATCACATCTACTCTAAAAACGGCCATGGAGGTGTTGATATAAAGGAAGTCGGCCCTCGAATGGAATTAAAACGTAAACTACCGCTTTTTAGCCTTTCTCAGCTTTATTACTTGTTCTCTTTACAGTGTACCAAATAAGGCTAGGTACCATTGACCAAACCGAAGCAGACGTCGAATGGGTAGCTCGCCCGTACATGACAACAACAAAGAAACGTTCTTTTTTATAAACTATCTAAATCCACAGAAATCGCAAAGGGAAATAAAGAAAGCTAGTAAAAGGCTTTATTTAGTTTAGCTTCCAAGGCATATCCCTTTTTACTTTAACCCACCCATCCTTAGGCAGTTGGCTCTTTAGCATTACCATGAAGCTACCAGTTATATGTTAAAGTAAGAAAGTATCCCATATCGCCTAGCAGCACTAACTTACTCTTTTTGCGAAAATTGTGAGTCATCAAAACCGTAAATCGATCGAGCAAAATCGTTAACAAAACGGAAGATGGCAGAGGCCGGCATGTAAGAGTTTTCCTATAATTTAAAGTCTTAGCATGATAGAAAGAATAGCCTTATTTCTCTGGTATCATACCACGTATCTTTCGTGCACCAGCAGTATTAAGTCGTGACAAGCCTCTCCTCAATTTTAAGAACTACATAAGTAAAGATAAGCCTGGTGTACTTGACGAAAATAATACCTTCTTTGGTTAAAGGAGGCTGAATATAAGGCGTGCTTACGAAACAGTAGCCTAACCTAATTGTTATAAAGATAATTGACGTAATATATATTTAATCTCAGTTGCAACCTTTGCAGAACACGATGCCTTAGATTAGAACTCATTATTTCATCTTCAACTGAATGTTTGTTTGTTTCTGCAAAGACATACAATTTTTTGTACTCCCCACAATTTTTCTTTTTTCAGATTGTGACTCTATAATACTCAAAGCATGCTTTATAATTTTATTGTAATACTTAAATTACAACGTAAGGAACAGAAATTTGGTTATTGTTACCTCGTGCAAACACGAAACAATGCCCTTCCGTCTGTGTTCTCTGCCACAAATAAGATACGAAACCAGCCCTACGTTTTCGTTAGGGTAATATTCGAATACAGCACCAGCTAAAATTTTGCACAGACAGGGAATTGGTTCTTTATTAATAGAGTAACTAGAACTTTTTTTCTCAAAAAAAGGATCGCTGATGCTAGAATCAAAAACTTTATTCATAATAACATCCTCGTCAATTCCGTTTATATATGAAAAATGAGGCCTTTTTTCAATGGGCAATAAACTATTGTACTTTATTGCATGCAAAAGGCAAGGTTCGGAGTTGTTAAGGTTAGTAAAATCTAAGGTCAGAAGAACGTGCAATTCAGGCATCTTGAAATTACTTGTAGCTTTTTCAAGCAGCAGGCAGCTTTCTAAAGTCTACATTACTAAAAAGCTAAGCATACAAAACTAATTCATAAAAGAAGTAAACCTCATAGTTGTCTAGCTCGTGTGCAATAGGGAAATTAGGAATCAATAGCTCTTGATAAAACTTTTTAAGAAGGATTTTACAGAAGCTTTTACGTAAGTTTATTAATAAAAAAAGGTTTTCTCCCTCTACCGGGGTTATCTTTGTAAAGGACATAGGTAACAACCTTAATCGGTCTCTAAAGCTTTTAAATCCCTAGTTTCCTGGAATGTATCTGCTCCAGCGCAGCATGATCATCTGCCACGTGACTAAGTTACACATTTGGTTCGTTGAAAGTTAGAGGGCGTACGCCTACTTTAGTGAACTATATGCGTCTGTTAATACATAGCTAGCAACTACTCACATAAACCAGACTAAGAATTTATAAAGTATTATAAGGTTTGTAAATACTCGCTTATATAACGCAAATTATGTTAAAGGGTGAAGGGTAAAGCAGGTTTATAAACCTGTTTCTGCTTCCTTTTCCAAAAAAAGACAACAAAGCGTGGGCCAATAAAAAAGTTCTTGGAAAAACAATCATATATATAGTACTGAACAACCATTTACATTATAAAAACATATTATGAGCGTTGGCGTATGGTTTATATCCGCTTGGAGGCATTAAAATTATTTTTAGAAAATTAACCCCTTTTTTTGAAAACAAATAATATAATATATAATGATCTATAGGTTACAACTAGGATCCATGTCATTGAAGATGACTCCATTTAGTGTACCCGCGTCGAGATTTTTTCAGTAGTAATTAATTTCCTCGAACCGAAGCCTTAGTGGTATGGTGGAGTTAATAAATTTTTATATTACTTCTTAAGTAAATTAATTAATAGTTTATACCTCGGCTGTAATAATGTTGTATGGCTAACGAAAAAAAAGAAAAAAATCAAAAAGTAAGGTAGTGTTTAGTTATTTTTACACACCTTAAAGAAGCAGGAAATCGTTTATTAAGTTAACATGACCTAAAAAAATTTTTAACGGAAAAACAAAAGTAACCAAGTGAGTGCCCTACTATAAACCTTAGCAAACTTTACTCAACGTAGAGCAAATATATTTTTTATCCTTAGGCAATATAAGGAATGCAACCTAAAAAAATATTATCTAACAGATCTAACAATATAAAGATATTAATATAAAGACAAGCATTTATACTAAAATTCCTAACTCCTCAAGTGGGGAGTGCTGGTTAAGCGTTAAACCTACCTATAGAACTGGAGCATAGTATGTCAGTAATAGAAAAATAAAGGAAGTTATAGATTTTGTATCTTTGCTCTCTCTTTTTCTTTTTTAAATATTTTCTTGCGGTTTTTGTCTCCTTAGTATATTATTAATCTTTTTTAGTTACTTGACCTTTTTATTAAGTTTAATTATCTACACACATTTAATGTTTGTTTATTTATATTTCTTTTACATAAAAATAATTAAAAAACCTATTAATAAACCTATTTTGGCGATGTAACTCCTTGTTCCTGTTATTTAGCCACATAAAGTATAGGCCCTTCAAAGTTAAAACAGCAGTGATGCTGCCGAGGGCTTTCACATAGCTCTACGATTTTACAGTTTCACGGGCAGCTGACGCGATCTAAAGGTTTCACTGAGGTCAAGTGTAGGGCCATCAACACAGCGGCATTCGACGGGTCGACAACGAGGATCAGAATTTTAGTTGTACACGAGGTATATAGGAGCATGGGTTTCTGTTCTTTTTTTTAAAAACTGTCACTGTTACCATAGATTTGGCGAGGCATTTTAAAACTTAAAAGTATTGAATAACTACAAAGGTAAATAATACAAACTACAACTCATGTAAAGATTAATTATTTTTGGAAGGCTTACAAACTGAATATGAGGGTTTACCTCAGCGGACTATTGACCCAAGCGACCTTCGGCCGAAATCTCTCTGTGAAGCAAGATACTGCCTAAAAGTTTTGTGCAAGGTTTGGAAAAGCACTTATTATTTAGATAGTCACCGAAAAGGGTATATAGTTTTACAAGTATATTTTGAATGTGGAAACAAACCTACAGTAGCCTTTTTAAGGATTTATGCAGGTGCGAATAATACACCTAATTTTTATGTCTAGGATCTAATTACCTTACAGCACGGCGTAAGTTTTGAGTAACTGAGGATAACTATTAATTATTTACTAGGTAGTTTTTAAAATAATTGCATTAATATGTATAGTATATATATTAATAAAATATGTGGCTCGTTCATTTTCCTTTTCCGCTCTTTCTTCTTTTTGGTGTTTAACGGGGCTTCGTTGGTGTAGTTTTTGTTTGTCTAGAGGACCAGCGGTATTGTTAAGGTATTAGTTTTAGTCTAGAGGGCTAGAACAAAGACCAAAGTTTAGCGGGCGTTTTTGTAGAAGTTGATAAATAACTTAGTAGTCCAGAGGAAAGCTAAAGAAAACACTAAGTTTTACTTGATATTTTAGACAAATCAAGAAAATTTTATTAAAACAGATTAAGATATTAATGCTCTGTGAGGTCCACGAGTTCCATTTTCAAAGGCAGACAAGAATCTTAAGAGGTAGGCTCCTGAATCTTTGAGCTGGCCTTGGTTCTAAGTAAGAGGTCGTGGGTTTTAGAAGGTGTTAAAGAAAGAAAGGTCCGATCCTTGAATCTCTGAGATACCACCCTAATTCAGTGAGCTGTAGGGCCCTGAATAACTTGCCACTTATAAGAATGGGGGAGTGTCGAAGTTGTGTACCCTTATAACGGATTAATTGCACTCAACTGGGGGCGTCCTCTCTCGAAATTGCGATTAATTACGACAGTTTGAAAGTTTTTTGCTTTACTGATTAGGAGAAATTTGATATTAGTAACGTTTGAAGTTAGTTTTTAATATAGTTTAGTAATAACTTAACAATATAGTAACAAATTTATTTAACTAATAGATAATAATAACAAACCTTTTTTTGTAGTAAAATTGATATAAAGATAGTAATTACTTTATTATAAACATTGTATAATAATGTATTAGTAAGATGGGCTTCACAGAAAAGCTAAAAACTTGTGGTCAGTTCCTAAACTGGATGATTGAGATTTAGTCGTGTCTTAATAAAAAGAGAGCTTCCGACGCTCACTACAAAATTTCTTTTAATGACGCGACGCAGACAGCGATCGCTTGGGACGCCATAATCTCGAGTATTGACCCAAGCCTGTTTTCCGTTGTCAGAAATATAAAAGGCCAAATGGTCAAAGCAGAAACAGAAGTATGGAGCCACCACAGAGGCCAATGAAGGTAAATTACATGGGGGGAAGTAGAAAAAATTAAGACGAATCTTAAAATAACAGCAATCAAATTTGATTTGGTGAAAGTTAAAAGCTGGCAAATCTGTTGCAGTTTTAGAAGACACTAAATTGGTTGGAAAGAAAGGTTAAAGGCACATTCCAATACCGTTTAAATTACAGAAGATATGACACCTTGAAAATTCGACAGCTCTGTTAATGCTTTTCCAAATGGTGGCCTTTGGAGCTTGTTTATAAGCAATGTGCTCCTCAAAGGTAATTTTTGGAGAAGATGACTTATAGATCCGTCACTAAACTAGCGAAGGGCTGGCAAGTCACTTACCTTGAAGTTGACGGTTTTCATGAAGCTTCGGAGTCGGGGACGATGGGTAAATGAAAACCCAAAACTATAAAGAAGGTATAGTCCTAATAATGGATTAAAGAAAACCTGCGCACTGTGCTAGATTGATACTCAGCAACAAGCCTGCGCAAGGTGCAAAAAATTTGGTCACTTTGAAGATCGATGACCATATTAATACAATATGGGTTGGCATATTAAGAGTCTGTGCGAGGCAAGATTTAATGGAAAAATATTTAACGTACTTAAACCAGATAAATCCGCTTATAATGCTCGCACCCGCCGTCACCAAAGATAAATTTTTTAAGTATTTACTCTCCTTACCCACATGGCAGCAATATTTTAGATTCTGGCACCAGTTGCCATACATTAATGATTCAAATCTGATTAAAAACTTTAGGCCTGTTGACGAGTTAGTACAAGGCCTTTCAGAAACCGTCGAGGACAAGGAAGAGGGCGCATACAATAACGTCAGGTCCTTATTTATCCCCTCAAATCTCTATATTTAAACTAACGTGGGTAAATTATATAACAAAAGGAAAGCAGTACTTTTTTATAATTACAGTGCTTTAATGTTAAATGATGATGAAACGCTAACTAATTTTTATCCATTGCCGAACATTTGGAGATAGCTCAAAGAGGCTGCAACGGGACTTTAAAATGAAATTTGAAATTGCATGTCTTGTTAGATCGAAACTGGAACCATGAAATATTGGGTCACATTGGAGTTACTATATCACCGGATATTTTTGCGGAGAATGAAACTAGAATGTAAATTTATAGAAGAAAATATATCTTGTTTTATATGTAACGAAGCCAATATAAGGTCAGAAAAGGTTAAAACTTAGTAAAGAGTATTCCTCCTTTAGTATTTAAAAAGAAATGGATATTGCTTTACACGGGGCTTATCCGTTACCATTTTAAACTGAATGGGCTATTACGATTATATGCAAACAAACTAACGAGCAATTAAGCTGATGTTTCAGTTGTTGTAGCGAACTTTTTAGATACTATATTGGGTAATAGGTATGACATGGAAAATTCCATCGAGGAAGTGTACCGAGTTACCCCGACTCATGACATTCTATTTGCAAACTCGGAGATATAACTCCTACCTACACAGTGCCTAACAGACCGTCACATAATCCCATTGTGGAGAGATGGAACAGTTTATTGAAATATATGACGAAGTCTATGCTTCTAGGAGCCACTTTACTAGCAATTTTGGGCTGAAGTCATGAACTACGCAGCTTTTATCCTAAATCAAAAATTAAATGCCTGGGAAAAAATTTTACCATGCTGACCCGACTTGAGAAAGTAGAAAAATATGGTACACAAGTAATCATTCAGTGGGATACTTATGAATAATGGCACAAAAGGAATTCTTCAAAGGCCATCCCCGTATTCCTGTGGGAATAGTTACCATAATCATAAAACCGCTACTAATAAACTAGTTAAGAGTAAAAGTTTTAGGGATTTTCTCTAAGTCATATACCAACGAAAAATGTTTTAATCCTTTTACTAATAAGATAAGTAGTTAGTTCTATAATCAATGTTGGAAAAAAGTAGAGTGATGAAGAAGTGAGAGCGGAATATTAAGATAAAGAAGATTAGCCCAATCTTGACACTGATACCCTAACATGCAATTGCACCTAATTAGCAATTGAAGTGGAATTTAAAAACAACGGACAACGATAAAGTGTTAAGGTACAATGTACAGTTTCGGAATTTAAAAGGAGCAGATATATAGTAATTTTCAAAATCAGAGATATTGAACTTAAACCTCTAACTTTCACGGAAATTGAAAAGTATGTATCACATAACGAACAAGAAACATTACTAGATGAAAAAATGGCGTTTATCAACGCCCCAAGAACTAAGAGCTTATGAGAGGAATGAAACTTGGTTAGTCGTTTATGCAACAGTTCTTTATTACTAGTTTTTCCAGTTAAATTATATACCATTAGATTTTATAAACAGGTTTAAAATCTTTTATTATTCTGTTATTAATAGTTATTAATTATGTCATAAATTGTTATTGATTTTATTATAAATTGAATTATCCTACATTTAAATTTTTATATTTTAATTTAGACAATAAGAAGTTCAAACCCGTTTGAATGACACCGTATGGCATTATATAATTAAAGAAGACGACACTTATAAATCTTGACTTTGTTTTAGAGGTTTTTCACAGGTTCATGGCACAAATTTTTATGACGTTATGAGTCTTGTAATCTCTAGGTAAACGGCTCGTTTACTTTCAGTTCTCGCTCATCATTATGCTTTAGAACAACCCAATTTGATTTTAACAATGCTTACGTTAACGCCAACTTGTAGTAAATATATTAGTAAACAAATACCTATTGGGTTTGATCTTATCTACAAGGAAACTTACAATAAGTGTCTATCCCTTAATAAATCTTTGTATGGAACGGAACAAGCGGGTTACAAATGGCCTGAGTTATTTAAATTTAAATCAAAAGGAATAGGTTTTAATTAATTCAAGAATGAGTAATGCGTTTTTTACAGTATTGAAAGCCGTTTCCAAAGCATTCTCTTTATATAGTGGACGATTTGAGGGTTTTTACTAACAAACGCTTCAAAAACACGAGAATCACTTAAGTTAATAGGAAAGGAAGTGTTAAATGAAAACTTTATTCATTTTTCAAATTAAAGAAATAGGGAACAAATTATTAATAATAAGAAATTCATGATAACCAACATCTTACAAGAGTTTGGAATGACCACCACCAAGTCCACTGTGGGTTCTATGGGTAATGGAGCCCTTGAAAACTTGGGCCTTATTATGAAATATACGCAAGCAACCTACAGATACATTAAACAAAACTAAACCGAATAAAAACATCATTAACTAATATTTTTAAGATAAACCCGATTTTAAACATTTGGCAGGGGCTAGGTAAACCAAATATTTATTATAACAACTATGGTAATTATCGACTATGACACATCTTTGAAACGTAACCTAATTAAACATATTTATCCAAGTAATCAAATTTAACACAAATAAATATACATAAATAGTAATGGCCTCTCAACCTTTTGTAGAGGTATGGATATATAAACGGATTGATTGCCCATAATAAATAACTCCCGTACTCCTCACCGTATTAAGCTCCACTACGCCTAACTGCCCTAATAAGAATTTCATAGGAGCCTTGCTATATCTCACAAGCGACATTAGGTCATATATTGCTACTTCATTACATGTTGACGCAATAACCTAAGGCTTATGGAATACCAACACCTAGGTAGCAGCTAAGCAAGTTCTCAGATACTCAAGGAGGACGAAACCTCTTAAACTGATGACTAAACGAAGCTAATTTATAAGGGTCACAGTATATTTTGATGCAAGTCATGCATCTGAACACGATTTAGAAAGTAGAAGTGGTATCATTATAATTATAAATGGGTGCCTAGTTGTTTGGAGTTCAAGCGTCAGAACATAACCGAGTCTTGCGTAGTCAGCCGAGGTTTATAAGTTGCCCTTGCATCGTGCATTCGGTACGCCATATGGTTAAAAGACCTTACATGGACAACCAGTCGGCTATACAATTTGCTTAGGGATATAGCGCTAGTAAATTGTCCCGGTGTAACTTAAGGTCAACTTGTTAAGGAATGCTTGAAAGACGGCGAGCTTATATATATCGCTCTGGGGATATGCTTGCAGATATGCCCTAAAGATATTATATGGAAAGAAATATATTGAATTTTGTAAGAGAATAGTGTTTTTAAGAAAATAGCCAAGGTTGTGGCGATGAGGGATGAAGGGGAAGAGTTTCGAATTAATCACCTCTTAGAACAAAACACGGATTTTAAGTTTGAATAACCGGTGATTAGTATAAAGTTAGACTATTGCCCTCAAAAACTCTGCAGGGCACCCGCCCCCCATTAGTAATACTACGGCGATATAAAATTGTCACGTTATATACTAAAAAGATGACCTGACGTTTTCTTTTCTTGAGGACGCGGAGCTTTTATTTGCTGGGTTGTACAATGGATGGCTGTGATGAGTAATGGAATTTTTTTTAGTTTAACTGTAGATATTGTTTGTATATAACAAAATTGTTACATTAAATGATATTCGCTAGTTATCCTCAAGTGATATTATCTTTTTAATATTAATATATATATTTTAAGTTAATATTTGAATACTTTATTTAATAGATTATTTGAAAAGACACAATACTTTCGGCCAAATTGTCTTAAAATTGAAAATGATGCTTTTTCTCAAAAAGGCTTAGTGGATAGCGATGTTCATAGTTCTAGAGTGTGTACAAAAGGCAGCTACTACCAGCTAGATAACTTTAACTAAAAGATACCTTCTTTAGGAACATTTGTCTAAACTTAAATTTAATTTTATTGAACATCAAACGAAGCAATTATTCATATCAAGTATTAATAATCAATTGAAAGACTTTAACAAAAGTGTTAAGGCTCTTTTCGGTATTTTGTTATTTCAGTGGCTTTCCCCCTCTCGTTTAGAGTATCAACAACTAAAGTTTACCTTGCTTAGTTACCGTCTCTCTTTGACTTCTATAAATTCATCACCTCCTTATTATTTCCTTTATATATAATTTAATTTTATAGAAAGTACGCTAATTTTGGATTATTATAACTAAAGCAATACAATATTTTATTTTTTTAAATAAAAATCTAAGTAATAAAATTTATAGAAGTAATAAGATTATTATGTTATAACATTCACTACCACTTCAAATATAAAATTATAGTTGTTGTGTATACTGAGCAACTACTTCAAACTATTAACCGTAGAACACGAAATTAAACTTATTAAGGAGGAGATCAAATTATTCAAAGATAAAAATCTTTTTGTAAAAACCGCTATTGAGAAATTTGCCGAGGAGATTGGATATAGTATTATATCTAGTATTTTTTTAGTAATATTTATTTAACCCCTTTTTCAAAGATTTCGAGATTTGTAATTTTGAATTGGAGCGGTTTAAAATTTTGTATAACAAAGCTAAAGAACTTGTTCGTGTTCTTATACCTTTATTAAAACTAGTAATGTATGGATTATTTTATAGGAAGTTAAAATTCGAGGTCAGAGACAGAATGAAATTAAAGCTTTAACCATCGGAGGAAAGGTTTTAAGCTTCCTTAATATAATAAATAATAAATATGTTAAAAGTTGTGATTAAAAATTTTACTTATTTAAAACGTTCAGTATGAGCCCAAAAATATTTTGTGTACTTCATTTTTCCTCATTTTAGTTCTCAAAAATCATAACTTTTTTGGTAATTTCAAGAAAATGAATTATTTAATTTTAACAATTCAAAAAGTTTATTCATTTTTATTTAGAATATACATAAAACTCATTTTTATTTTTATTTATAATAATAATTAGTAGCTTCAAAAGTACTAGCTCTTTATAATTATTTATAAAGGTTTTATCACGTTTATTAGTTTATCTTGTTATCTTTTTATTATTATATAACTCTTTTCAGTTTTGTTATTAAAATTGATTTCTTTTAAAATTTATTTGTGCACTAAGTCGTTATTTTTTGATATATATGCAAATGTACGGCGTTACATACGCGTAATATATCAATTAATGAGGAAAGGTTGTAGTTTTGTAAATGATATTGTTCACGTGGAAAATTTTACAGAAATATGTACTTTATATGACTTTTTTAAATTTTTACTCTTTAAGCTTATATTTTTTGTTAGAAAATTTCTTTTATGTCCATTTTTTTTCTTATCAAAAATAGTAGTTAATTAACGTTTACAGTATTAATAACATTAGCTTATTAGTTTATTTTAAGATTTGAAAACTTTATATATGTACAGAATTTAATATTTCATTTTTTATATATATAGTTTATATTTTATATTATTTTGATTTTTCAACCTTTTATAAAATGACGTTTATCTTTAATTTTTTAGTTTCTTTAATTGTAATAAAGTCCTCACTTTACTTAAAGTTCAGATTTCTTTATTAAAAACTACATTGTCAAACCATTTAAATAAAACACAGAACATAATTAATTTCTTTTCTTTTCTTAAGTACTGTTATTATTGCTAAGTGTATGTAACCTTACGTAACCTTCTAACAGAGTTAACAATTGTATGATTTTTTAACTATTATTTTTGGGTTTTAAAATTTGAAATACCAGTAAATATTGATTTTTTTATTTTTTATTTGAAAAATTAAACCTTATAAACTGTCGAGCGTATTGTTTGGGGACGGTGGGCCTTTCTTCTGAACTCAAAAAATTAGTTACGACCTAATCATAAACATTCGGTAGTTGTGGTGCGAGCCCCTATAAATGAGCAATATTGTAGTGTTTATTATATAGTGTGCAATTAATTCATACAAGTAGAAGTAAATATAATGAAATTTAATGGCGTGCTAAATTTTTAAAAAAATTAAAGCTTGTAAGTCAAGTACAAAGTTGTTTACTTTAAGTTTTGCATATATTTAAGGTGTTTAGTACATGATTCATAATGAAGTATACTTTAACTATCACATTGTGAACATTAATAGAAAAAGAATTTCTTGGTTACTATATATAACAATTTATTGTTTAAAGGCTTTTACGTTAACGACGGCCTCAAGGGTTCTAGATTCTCAAGCGCGAAGTATGCATGAATTAAAGGAGCGGCAAGAAAGATTGGACTTGGAAAACAAACGTTTGGAGGCTCTAATAAAGCAGGAAACTTCTAACAAACAGCGATTGCTGTAAATTTATTATTTAAATATATATAGTTTCCTCTAAGATTATTATACCTGAAATTGTATATTTTGACAATATATCAAGTATTTCTTATTGCTAATAACTTTTTACTAAGATTGTTAAGCTTTATTAATTGCAAGGTATTTACACCCCATTGTTAAAAATAGAAATAATTTTTCTAAGAAAAAAGTTAATAAATAAATAATAATCATGTTTAAAAGAGACACTACCCAGCCACTTGTAGAAAAGCTGGAGAAAGAAAAAGCTTCTTGTAATATAGAATTTATTGAAAAGTTGAAAAACATGGAAGATTGGTTTTGATTAAGATAACAATACCTATATTATTAATACTAATACTAATAATAATTATTAATTATAATAAAACTACTTATAATATAGGTACAAAAAGGTCATTAAAGTGAACCAATCAACTGCCCAGGCAACCATAATAGCGAATCGAGATCATGTGGTCGTTAACTGTTACTGTGACAACACTCATACGGCTGAACGAGTTACTTATCAAGTTCGCATAGACATTAATAGCAATACGAGAAAAATGAAAGACATAATGGTAAGTAATAATATTTATAATGTAATAATAAACTATTATAGTAAAGAACTGCATTTAAGGTACTTTATTTAAAAAGTTTTTTTTATTATACTAACTTTATATCCTTCTTTTTGTCTTAAAAAAGTTAAGAAAGTATGAAAATATGAGAGTACTATTACTCTTTTATTTTGTTTACACTATATTTTCTTGTGAAAATACTTTTACTAAACTAATTAGTTTATTAATCTGGTGTGGTTTAGTTAATTCCGAACCTTGTTGACATCCAAATTACCAAAACATGTGCCATTAAAATTGACGATGTGGCATTTTTACTTCGAGAAATTAAGCATAAAATCCAAAGAAACTTAATTGTTGCGGCGGAAGTAGAAGTCTTAAAAGACGTGTATCTCTTTTGTTCATAATTATTTTATATTATTATGTAATCTTATAATATAATTTTTACCATCAGCATACTCTATTATAAACTTTTTGTGTGTATGTTTTTACTTCCCTTTATACTAATACTATGTTTTAAAATTAATTTTTTTTACCTGAAATTGGTATCCTTATGTATAACCTTAACCGAACGATCTTATATACTTGTATATATTTTACCATTATCGTTGCTACCGTGTATTCTTTTTAAAGCTAAAATTATTTTGTAATAAAATTCAAGAAGCCTTTTTTAAATATTTAACTATAATATAAAAAGATATAAAATAGAATGGAACCGTTCAAATTTAATAATATACCACTTGGATGATGGAACTCGCTATGAACTTCTCATCGTTGATTCCTTTCCCGGTTATTATTACTATTATTATAAAATTATGTAAATCTATTTTATATACAATATTGCTTCATATAGCAATATTACTGTAGTATTTAAGTTTTTTTTTTAAATAATGAAAGCAGTGTTTTAATTTTTTTATGAATTGTTAAATTTTTTCTATATAAACGTTGAATTTGCTAGATTCATATAGTTTCATATATTATTGTTCTTAAAGTATAAAAAGTTTATAATTTTCTGATTTGAAAAAATAAAAAAATATATTAACTTTTATGTCATATAAGTTTATAGGACCAGCTATTATAATACAATAATTTAACTTTTTAATTTAAGATAATATGTAATAGTAAGAACAAATTATAATTATATATAAACTTGAAGTAATTATTATAATTTATATTTCTGTTACTAATTATAGTTTTATAACAAACTAATCAATTATGAAAGTAACTGCTCTTTTATGTTAACTAATTTTTTAAATATTTAAATTTAAAAAAAAAAATAAATATAAAAATTGCTATTTGATTTGTATTGGAATAAGAATAATAGCTTTGAATGTAGTAATATAAAAATAAATAAAATTCCGTTATTGATGAATAATTTCAAAATAGTTAATACTGTCCAAAAATAATTACTTGTTTTTTTAGCTTTCTAAAAGTGAATAACCTTATTTGAAAATTTATAATAAAAAAATTTTATTTAATGACATTTTATATCAGTTTTTGTATTAAGGATAGTTAGTAGCTGTACTCATCATAACATGTAACTGGAAAAATCTACACTAGTTGTCATCATGCTATACAGCAATTGAATAATAAAAATATTAAGATAGTAGCATAATAAAATGTTTAAATGGTTATTACATATAAATTAAATACTAATATAGAAAATAAAATATTAATAAAATTTAGTTATGAAGTATACACCAAAAGTAATTTCAGAATACATATAAAAAAGTAAATTATAAAATATAAATCATTAGTTTTAATAATATACATTTTTATCGTTATGAAATATATTCACAGGTCAACTTTACTCGGTAAGCTTGCCCGCACACAGTATGCAACTTAACTTCGAACAGAAAAACTTTTTATTGGTTTATCTCTTTCTTTTATGTAATTGTTATCCTTTCCATCCTGTAATATTCGCTATAGTTTAGTTTTTATTCCTTTCTTAGCTAACTTCTTTTTTATATCATTTTAATTATACATTATATAAATTATTCACAAAAAGATTTATATTTTTGGGTATATTTTTTAAGATTATTTAGTACAGTTATTTATTTAAATTAATTTATATAACACTTGATGTTTTAATACTATATTATAATATAGTTAGTAAACCTCTAAATCTTGTGAAATAATTATTAATTAATGTAACTTATTCTCTGTATAAGTATTGGTATTTAGTAACTGGACCATTATTAAAATGAAAACATTTTTTATATAACTATCACAGAATAAGTTTCAGGGAGAATCTATTGAAGGTTGTCTTGATGCTATATTAGAACTTCATAAGTAAATGCGCATATATTATTATTAAGTTAATATTGGAGAGGTATTATAAATATAATAATTGATTAGATTTATCAAAATTAAAAACGAGTGAAGGGAATTTTACGCCTCTCTGCTTTCGTAATAAAAAAGTTTTAATTTTTTTTTTGCCTATTTGCGGATGTTAATTATGCAAATGTAGAAAGGAAGCTACATTAACTTTAATAACTTGTATTGTTAAATGCTTTTTAGCATTGTGAAAGCGAGTGCAGTATTGTAAATTACTTTGAAGATGTACTATAATCTAAAGTAATCGCCCAAACGTTAAGGGGTTAGAGGTATTTAATACTTGCTAAGGCTTACCTTTACATCTATTGTTTTTGCAGTTTTACTATTTTACATAAATATTAATAAAATGAAGACCTGATTATCACAGTAATGAAAAAAAGTTAATTCTTCGACGTTGAAAAGGCTTTCGTTTATCAAGATGCTCAGGTTTCTGACGCTCTTTTTCGGCGCTCAGCCGTATAAAATTTAAAGCCTATACTTAAATTTTTTTTTTTTTGTTTACCACTTACGTGAAAGACAGTCCTCACCGCTCAGTAGTCGACAAGCTGCTTTATGACTATTTTTAACCAATTAAATACGTAGATGGCTATCTAGGATAGACTTGTTGCCTTAGGTTTATAGCCTAGAGCATATATATACTCACCAACTTAAGGGCGTGCACGAGACTCTATTCTTCGGTTTTTGGCAGTTACCGTTCCACCTCGCCCCTTTAATTCTTGTTATCTCGTAACTTTTGGAAAAATACTATACCTTGCGCAAATATTTAATTTCAAGTAATAGTAACTGTATGTAACCATATCGTTAATCTTTGTTAATGAGAATACCGCGGGTGCAAACGAGGTCTTCTCTTTGTCTCCGGCGCTGAGCACTCAAGTTCAACATCGGCTGAATCTGAGGCTTATCAATAGCCCTGAAACATCTTTGTTTTTAGTCTCTCACAGAAACAGTATACCTTTATTAGAAATCACAAGATGCTTAATTCCAGGTGTACAAGATTAAACAGATATAGACCTTGAGTTGCTCATATTAAACGTGCGTTTATAATTAACGTTACGCTCGCGGCTATTTTACTGTCGACTTACAGGGAGTTAAGACGGTAAAAAAAGGATGTTTAAGAATTTGCTTATAAGCTTGCAGGAAAAATTTATAAACTTGTTAGGAATTATTTTAAAACAGATAACAATTACTTAATGAAATATGAGTAACTAGATATATATTAAATTGGCGAAGTATCGCACCTATCAAACCTTAAATACGCCACCGTTACCTTTTAAATCTCGAGTCTAACAACAATTTCTTACTTTTGTTGAAAAAACAAAAAATTAAACTTTCCCATTTACTTTAATTTGGTAAACTGAAGTTCGGCAGTCTCGTTGTTAGTGAAATTATTTAGAATGAAAAAGCGGGTTAAGTGGTTAAGGGTCTATATGAAACCTTTTGTGAAAAAAAGTTGCCAAGACGGAGTTACGTACTTTTTGTTCCTAGAATTTGCAAGCTATTATTTTTTTAAATCCCTACAACCTCAAATTGGCGTGTCAACGATAAATACTGTTGTAGCTAGTTATACATCTCGCTAGAAATGCTAAAGTAATTTGTTAAGGTGGTAGGAATTTTCTTTTTATATTAATATTAATAAGACTTTTTTGCTCGTTTTTGTAATTATAGCGGTAATGAAGTACGATAAATTGATAAACTAAAAACCTTATTAGATTTATCTACAGTCTCTAGATAAATAGGAGAACTTGTGTAGCTTACTGCTTTGGTTATAATGACAAAAAAGGTATATATCTAAATAGAAATAAAAGCTAATTACTATTCGGACTACTCTGTTGATTTGAAAGAAGTTTGTGTTATATCATCTTTAGCAAATATTAGGTTAATTCGTAGAGCTCCTTGAAGGGCCTGCAATAGTGCATAAATTAAAAGAGTAAAAAGGAAATCTCTTATTTGGTATTTATTTTTCATGTTAACCTTAGTTTTAATAACACAACTCTAGTGCACTTTGTAGCCCTATAGTTATTTAATACAGCGTACATTTAACTTAGTACGAACTTAGTTGCATTAGGAACACTTACTGGATATAAGCGCCCCAACCTTAGGGTCTATCACAAAAATGTTTGTTACTTGTGAGCGCCAGATTATCGGTGTTTGCCTGTATAATTTGGAGCCGGTGAAGTCGTAGCTTTGTTTGCCTTACTTTTTAAATGGCTCTGGACGCCCGGCGACCCACTTCGCTTCCTACTGTAGGAACTGAAAATTTAAGGTTTATTTTCGTTAGGCGTTCACCGCGCAAAGTGTCTAAATTTGACTTATTCTTTACAGTCCTATCGTTGTTATTTAAAAGCTATAAAAACCTTTAAAAATTCAGTATAACTCAAAGATATTGGGCTTGTTT
The DNA here is from genome assembly GCF_036711695.1 of Zophobas morio. Classification (NCBI taxonomy): domain Eukaryota; kingdom Metazoa; phylum Arthropoda; class Insecta; order Coleoptera; family Tenebrionidae; genus Zophobas; species Zophobas morio. The sequence goes on along the minus strand of NW_026972426.1, from coordinate 116,112 downwards.
ATGTTCCCCCCCCCCTATATAGAAAAATTCTTTTTTTTTTTAGACAAAAGAAAAAAAATAAGAGAGAATTTTGTAGAGTAGTCTTTTAGGAAGTCTCCTACACTTTAGGTAGCTACTTGCTTAGTAATATTGTCGAAATTAGTTATATATATTATATATATTATAGGAAAAAAAGCTTTATTCTGTCATTAACAATCATTCAAATAGTGTATATATACCGTCTGAAAGAGTTACCACTTCAGCACATAGTCGGGTATAGCAAAGGTATAGCTATTTATACTTTGGGTGATAAAACAAGAATTACTAGGGTGGGCATGAAATTTTGTTTGCAACAGTTGATAAATTGCTTGGTTGTTCCTTGGAGCAAGCTAAGCCACTACTTATAATCTATGGTTTATTTCGTTAAGTTATCCATATAACTCTTTGTTTATATTTGCCCATAATGTACGCTTGAGAAACTTTATAAATTATAAGTCAGCTTTGGTCAATACCAAAATATACGCAGTATCCTAGTTATTTATATGTACTTAGCAATTTTCTAGAGAATTTTTATAACACGACAGCCTCAAGTTTTTTTTTTCCCTTATAACTATTAATTCGTCCAGTTTTTATCTTTATCAAATGTCAATTATGCTGTACGGATGCCACACTGGTTATCTTTGTTTTTAGGAAAGTTACACCAAGTTAAGAAAAAGCAAGGGTCTAAGGTCGAGTTTACAGTGTCTAGCCTTAATAGTGCTCTGAAAGTCATAAAGTAGAAAGCCTTGACTTTTTATTAACTAAAAAATAATTTTTTTAATTCAAAAAGTTGCGAATTTTGGGAAATCGATCATTCTTTGCCTTTTTTAAAACCTGATCAAGTTTACCGTTTCGTTTTAGAAAGAAAAAAGCATGCTCTTTACCAATGCTTTCATGCACGAAAGTGAGCTTTTAAAAAAATCATATTTCCCCCTTGAACATACGTATATTAGTAGATATAATTTTTTATTTTTATTTTTTTTGGAAGGTATAAAACCTTATATTTTTATTACTGTCGTACAGACTTCAAAAGGAGGAAGAAGCGATCTTTCAGTTATAATAAAATGATAACTATTTAAAATAAAACAATTTAAGTAGTTTTTAAAACAACTTTGGTATTAAAAATGCTTGTATCCAGCTTAGTTCATTTTTTCCTATAATTGTTAATAACATTATCTGGTGCTTGATCCGGTCGCAAAAGAAAATACCAATTAACGAGCCCTCAGCGGGGTGATAGCGTCCACTTATAGCTTTTAGCTTGTGTTAAAGCAATCCCATGTACATGTATACCTGTTAAAAATAATTCTTCCTCTAACCAATATTTATACATTTCGAGTGCATTGCGCGGACGGCGATAGCGTGCGCCGGCCCAGGTTTCGTAGTTGACCTCATCAGTTCAGTAATTGATGGGGGTGCCGATTGAGCCGATCATAGGTGGCGCTGGCATTGCGATGAAAACCTTTACCCGGAGGTTCAATCTTGGGGTTCTGGTGTAAAACATCGTTGCGGACAAACCCGTCACTCCCGTCATAAGGCGTAGAAGCTTGTTTTGTCTCACTTGAAGCGGAGACTATTGCCCGTGTCGGAGACCAAGACAGTAGACGCGTAAGTCATGGTCGATCGGTTGCACAACAAAGACAAGCGATGTTTGTTGTGCAGCGAGAGTTTACTTCGAGCACTAAGTATAGGGCAGAGTTTGAACCGCCTTGTCCTTCGCCGTGATATAGTTTACGTGTTGCCGCCAGAAGAGCGTATTGCCGTTGATGACTCCATGTTGTTTCGCCTGAGGAGAGCAGGGAATTATCTTACTCTTAAAGGTCAGGGCGATAGTGTAACAAAAGGTCTACACGTAATTTATCGACCGAAAATGTGAGTTGTCACCGTAGTCTGTGGTTAGAGCACTGTCGCGCAAGCTGCAGGTCACGGGTTCGCTTTCGTAGGGGCCAACTCGCATTTTCTGGTCTGGTGGTTGCGTGTACAACTTTACTACAAACAATATTCCTGATATAGTGCGCTTCTTTGTAATAAAAAGACCTTTTTTGCATTAACTATCATTTCCAACGACGACACAAGTATGCAGGTGTCACTAAAAAAGTAGTACTACAGATGCTGGCGCGATAGGCAGGAGACTTTGACAGGAGTAAATTCGCCGTGTTATCAGCAGAAAAGCCAAACTGCTCGTGGGTGTTGTCAGGCAGTAGCGCGTACGTAAAGTGCTGGCTGTTAGTGGGCTTAGGGGCGAGCGCGTATCGCCCATACATATAGCAAAGACGCGGGCCTTAAAGTAAGATCTGATCACGTTAAAAAGAATAGTAGGAAGGGCTATGCGCGCAACTTGTGATGTGCAAGCCCTTGTGCCAAACTCGGTCAAACGCCTTTTCGACATGAGAAAGGCTGCGCCCGTTTCCCTCTTGAAATGGAAGACACAAGTCGTCCATTCTGTCAAGCGAAAAAAGGTTGTTAAGTCGTGGAGCGTTCTTGTCGAATTCTAAATTGGAACTCTGACAGGGCGGGGCTTGCATCAAACTGGTTTAAAGCGGCTCAGTTGACCTCCTCAGCTATTTTGCTAACGGCTGACAAAGAGGCTTATAGTCCTGTATTTGCTTGGTGTGGATGCTGGTTGTGGTGTCTTCGGGAGCATCACAACAGTTGCTATCTTCTAGCGTAATGGTAAGGTGCCTGGGAGGCAGCATAGTCGTTCTACCGCAACCATTGGTGATTGCTTAAACATCACGGTTGATAACCTTAGAGATAGGTGCCTTTCATCTTGGTAAAGCTTTAAAAATCTTTACAATTTGCGCTGTGGTGATTGACTCAAGCTTTTCCTCGGCATCAGCAATTAAATAAGCAGATGTGCAGATGGGACACACTGAGTAGCGAGGTGATCAGCAAAAAGAGTCGCTTTGTCAGCCTTATTTTCCACCACAAAATTGCCGTTTCGCATAGTAGGCAGTGGTAAAAGTGCTGGGTTTGTATATCCTAATAAACTTCTAGGAAGAGACGCGCCCGTTACCGTTGTCATCCGATATATCACTTAACTTTGAATACCAAAAATCGGTCTTGGTGCGCCAACAGCCCTTTCCTAATGCGCCGGTGAAGTCTATTACCGTAAAATTAAACTTGCTAAAGTCATTCTAGTAACAAGTTTTATAATTCACGCTACGACACTGATGACGTAAAGGTTTTATGATAACGAAGCACAGCAAAGTTACAAACCGTAAAAATAAAATAAGTTTACAGTAAATCATAATAATTTATTTATAAAATAAAATAGGAGAAAAAATAGCTTAAAAAAACCAAGGACAAACCTAGGAAGAAAAAAAAGTTAAAGTTAAAATACTAACCGAGACCATAATAAGAAGGGACGGGTCTCACCGGAAAAGAATATGGGCATGAGCCAGGAGCCCTCCACGAGGCGAAAGTCTTTCATCCTCAGTCTTGACACCGAAAGGTAAGTGAAAAAATTGGTGCTTACGGTTAGCATATGCGCAAACACAACATTGCATTACAAATTAGATTTATAAACTTTAGGCTAAGGGTAAAAGAATTAAAAAAATAATATATTTGAAGGTTTAATTTAAAAAAAAAAAAAATAAAAAAAAGAGAAATCTTTTCATACAGTTATTTATTAATCATTGATGACTCGGCAAGTGTTCTAAAAAACTGAAGGAGATCGCTTAGGTTTTACTAATAGCTTATTTTATCATATGTAATACCTCCCGTCATTCTTCTATTTATGTTTTAAATTTCATGCAGTTAAGCGCATGACTGGGCCTCGTAACCCTTTGTTTTTCCAATAATACTAAGTAATTTTTTTTTCAAATCCACTGGTGATATAATTGCATATTTTCACGTTTAAAAGCAAGCAGCAGATGGTTGCGAAAAGCCACTAGTCGTCCCAAACCCATATCACAAAATAAGGTAAACTCACTAATGGTTTCAAGAGCTTGTTTTCCGTGCATGCAGGAGTGCAACGTTGATGGTTCGTAAATATCCTAAGCAGCAGTCACAGAGATCCTAATAGGGCATGTAGGCGCTGTTTGTTGTGCATCATGGGGAAGAATATATAGGTTTTTGCGATACCCTATGACATAGTTTATTCGACGTGCCATTAATGAAAGTATCCTGTTATTGGTCTGAAAGACCCATGGGATTTTTAAGGTCTTAAAGGGTAAGTGTTGGAGATAACGCACTGCTGGAACCAGTTAGGTTCAATTGTTTGAGATTAGCTGGAAGAGCTGTTGTGGTAGTCTCCGGCTCTTTGATTACACTTAACCCACAGCGCGTGAGTGCGAGGTGGGTGTAAAGATTAACAGAAGGCGAAATGTCTGCGTGCATAGCGCGAAAAGCAGGGGTAATTGCAGAGGATTATTTAGCAGTCAGTCAGTGGTAAAGGAACAGAGCAGTTTTAATTATTACTTCAGAGAGAGTTCGCACAGAGACAGTGCGATGATGTGGAGAGATCTAGAGAAGTGCTTAATGAAAAATTGGGAAGCTCTCGTGTTATAAGCGATCATAGCTTCCTCGTGTAGAAGAATGAAGCCTGTAGATTTCTCTAGATTGAAGTTATGACTTGTTGTGCAACCAACGAAGCTCTTTTCGCGTGCTTTTGCAAATATCAACCGGCGTAACAGAACAATCTCGTAGTCAGTTATACTCACCAGTAAAAGTAGGCTAACCGGTTAATTTTGCTTGGGACTGAGGTTGGGCAGTGATGTCTTGGGTAGCAGCATTCAACAGTGGCTTTTGTTATATTTATGATGCAGATTAGTTATGTTGTACCAATTATTTGTTTTACTTGTAATTATCGGCCAACCAAAAACTAGTGAGAGCTATGAGATAGAGAAATATGTAAAGGTCACGGAAAGAGCGTAGACCTTTTTTTTCCTCTACCCGTTATGCGATGACTGGGTCTTCCTATGGCTTACTTTTATTATCCCCCTGGTATCTAGTATCAACTTTAAGAATAACCGACTACGCAAGAATTATGGTAGGTTGTAGAAATTTATTTGACCTTGTCCTCTTGATAAGACTTTCATGTATAGGTACAGCTGATGTATCTTTTCCACATACGAAAACAATATTTTTATATAAAACAGTTTTTTTTAGCTACTTAAGGAGTGCTTGCTTGCCCAGTAATTAAATCAAAGCCTACTATTTTACTATTTATAGTAAATGTTGTCAATTTCAACTTTTAAATTATTCTATCTCATTCATCTCTACAAAGACTGCCAATTACAATTTGCAATTTGAGTTTCTTATCACTGGAAAGTAAATAGGTATAAAACTTTAAATTACCTGAATTTAGTAGAGCGATAAGTTGTATACGGTCACCTGAGTTCACTAAACCTAGAGTTCTGTGTGCTACACGCTCCTTGAGTGTTTCAGTGTTTTGATGTTGAAAAATTGTGGTATACTTTTGTTTAGACACTCTAATTTCTCTTTTTTACGCAATAGTCTAACCTGTTCAATCCCTATATTTTCTTTCAAAAAGGATTTAGGGCATAGATGCCCACCACTGTATTCTCTCGAAAGAGTTGGAAAAAGCAAAGAAATATTAAGCTTGGAATCTCGCTATTTGGCTCAGTGTGGTGGAAATATGCTAGAAACCACACCGAGAGAGACGGCCATACGAGACCTCAAGCATCACAGCTAGCTATTATCATTACAAAACAGTTTGGTACCAAACGAAATCACTTCCAACCTCTCTGCGCCACTGGGATTGCTTTTTACAACGACCTCTAAATGCTCTGTTAGATGTTCTTTTAATGAACTAGTTTTAATAGTAATAATAATAATGAAAATAGAGAAATGCATATTTATACTTAGATAATAAAAGTATATAAATAGCACTGCTATTAATAAAGATAACTCGACCTGGCCCCAACGGTGTCATTGTGATGTTGAAGCAAATGTTGCTGTAGTGCACTGATACTATCTACTCTAGTGACCATAGTATAATATATATTATTTAGTACAAAAGCTATATATTTATAACGTATTAATATCACTAGCCCAGCGAAGCTACTCAACTCAAGAAACAGGCCGCCCCGAAATCACGCGTTAGAGGAAAAGATCTCTCCCACCGCGCCACTGACTAGCTTATAAACACAATTTTACTACTTAGCTGCCATTAAGATATATGTACATAGTAACTACATGTATGCCAATGGCGGCATATCGTCAATGCAACCTCGTCCATTCCTCAGTGACTGTAACTCCTCTCTGTTTGCGATGGAAGAAGGCTACTACTACTTTGGTACTTCCAAAAACATCGCTGCCAGACTTTAAGCCAAATAATACAGGTCTATCTGCCTCTCGTCATTTGTTAGAAAAGTAGATAAGAAGCCATACTGCATTGCATCGCTAAAAAACATTTTACGCAAATCATGCCTTACCAGAGTTCTAATTTAAATTCGAATAGGACACTCCAGGATGCAACAGTTTCGCCGTTTGAGAAAGTAGACGACTTGTGCCTGCAATTTAAAGAAGCAAGCGCCTTTTTTCCCAATGTCGAAAAAGCGTTTGATCGAGTTTGGTGGAAAGGATTGTTTCACAAATTGTGCGCCATAGCCTTCCTTACTGTTCTTTTTAAACTTAATCATATCGCCCACGCTCAAACATAAGACCTCCAACGGTGGGGGTCTCATAGAAATCTCTCCAGTTACCCTTTCAGGAACAAAAAACTTTTATTAACCAGTCTAGTTTGACCGTACTTCTAATTTTTAAAAGAGTTTTTTTTTATTCGTAAGGAAAATTACCGTACTAGGGTAAATCAGAATAGTTAATTCACCGAATGCACGAATAAAAGATTATTTCCAGTTTTTACTTGTAAATAGGCACTTGATACGCCTAACATGAAAAAAAGGGCCTACTAAGAATAAAGTTCCATTTTGGTAGAACAAAACTAATCCTTGGATAGTCTAGGGACAAAAAGTCATCCTCGCCCTGCCAAAGAGTGTACAAACTATTACGAAAGCATCGAAAATGCGGCAGATGCCAGCAAGTATGTGCGACCGAAAGCGCTAGAGCCTGATATGTTACGCCAATCAGGTTAACCCAGTCAGTGTTTAGATTTAACCAAGGCAAGAGAGCTCCTGAACTCGCTAAAAGCAGTTCACTTAAAAAGGTTTTTCATGAAAGTTCTTAATTTTTATTTCTTCCGTTGCTGCTCTAGCCAAATATCTTTTCTTATAAACGCTAGTCCCATAACATGGTGGGTTTGATTATTTAAATTCTTGCTTTATTTTCTTGAGTCCACTGTGTTAGGGTTAATAAAAGAAGGTTCTATATCCACGAGCTACTTTAATAAAACTACTATTCTAAGTGAGATACAACAACTTCGTAGAAACCCGTTTGGACCTATGGTTAAAAGTAACGTGTTGAAGGGTTATAAGTTAGCGTGAGGATGAAGTACTATTATTCGTCCTTATCTTTCTTTAGAAGATATAATAAACCAATTGGAGCAGTGAGAGAAGAACTTCCTAAGGTATTTCCAACCATTGTTTTGAACGAAAGCTAAGGTAAGTTTAAATTCAGACTGTTAGTTGTCCATTATACTGCAAGCCCTTTAAGCATGATTCAGTCCTAGTACTGAATAGCATTAAAACAAGTTATCTACTCAAATGATATTTGCCATCACTCATGCTCTAGTTAATGGTTGTGCGTTACCTAGGAGAGCTTCAGGATCATAACCAGTCGTATCGAAAGGGCAGTCTTGAATAAAAAGCAATCCTCGCTCTCCCAAAGAAATGTGATTAGATACAACATATAGCTAACAGTCGAACGTCCCAAAGAGGGATATACTCAGACTACTTTATGATATTGATAATCTCTTATTAACCTAGAGCTTCTATGCATTTTTAATCAACTTTCTTATTTGGTACCAAATTTTGTATTCGTTTCTTTATAACACGGCACTACCACTGCCACTGGCTTTTTAAGGCAAGGTGTTCTCTTGGTGTCATCGGAAATATATTTGGGGGTCAAACCATTAACAATATACTGTTATGACGGCCTAACGTACAATGTGTAGCTGCGAGGTTAAGGCGGCGGCTAAAATTTTTTATACTTTTCTTTGTGCCTGAAGCTGACTCTCGTTATGCAATAAGCGACGCTTGTACGTGTTGTGTATCCGATCGCTCATGATATCAACTTGCTGGCAATTACCTCTTCACGTTAATTGAGATTAAACAAGCTGCTACGGTTCATTATGGGCTAGCCATGGTTTCTTTAAAACGATGCTTTAGACCTAGATCTCCAGCTCTATTTCTGGCTACAGTTTTCCAACGCAACGCTACTATCACCTGCGACTTACTAAGCACACCAGTCGATTAGTGGCAGAATAGCTCAGTTAGGAACCATAAGCTGGTGAACGTTATCGCCGCTGCATAATGCGCTTTAAATTTATGTTGCATTTATAATAGAGGTTAAGGCTAATGGTAATTGCTTTTACACTAAGATAAATTTTGTTTGCATGTTAACTGCTCGTAAATTAATTTTTTTTTTTTAACGGGGTAGAATACCAAAAAATACCATTATATATACAAATAAATTAAAGTAACAGCATTTTTGTGTTTAACTTCTCCTTCTTTTGTCTATTTCATAGACCCCCTTCGTTTTATACTGAGGTTATTTTACTTGGCACTACTATAGCTGCTAGGATTACTATTATCTACGTAATTGGTTAGTTTTTTTTCGCAGTCTTATTTCCGTTTTTCGATGTGGCATGCGCCCCTCGAATAATTTTTACTTTAAGATGACAGATTATTAAAGCTTATTATAATTTTTTATATTATTTATTATTATTATTCTATCGTTTTAAAGTCCCTTTTTTCTTTATTTTTTATTAAGTTATTTATGTTTTATCTGCTTTAAAAAATAAGTTTTCTACTTTTCTGAAGAAGAGCTGCGAACTTAGACTGTTTACTTTTAGCTCTCCACGAAAAATTTAGAAGAGAGTTAGACTTTTCAAAAGCCAAACTTAATGAGTACTTCAAAATTATTTAGGACAAACTAAAGTCTAAAAGACGAAAGGAGCTTATTGACACATTGGCTAATAATACTGTTAACTCACACCCCTTCACGTTTCCTAGATCATTCAAAGACCCCTTTTGTAATGTTAAAAGAAAGCGAGAAGTTAAAGTCAACCAAAAAACGAAAATCTTAACGGTAAATAGGTATTAGTAATAATAATAATAGTATTTAGTCGCAGTAGTATTAATGCTTCTTCAATAGTGTTTTTAATTATAATATGGTTGAGAGTACCACTCTAATAGAGTGGTAAACACAAGCATTTTAGTTATAACCATGTTGGTAATATAACTTATAATAGCTTAAATAAGAGTAGTCAAAGTAATAAATTCATCGGAGGCCTGGAACAGCCTGTAAAAAAGCTTTACAGCCCACGCCGTGGACGTTGAGATGGGCAGTGCTTCTGGCATTATTCCTAAGCTAAAAAGGAAGGAGCAAATGAAAAGATAACTCGAAAAAAAAATGATTTTTCTCATTACTCTACGCAAAAAAAAAAATGGTTATATCATTTCAACTTTTACCGACAGGGCTCGTATTGGTTGAGCGTACAGACGGGTATTATAATACCCCGTAACTTCAAGTATTTCCTTCCCTGCGGGAGAGACATTATTAAATTTACACTCCCAGGGCACCCCTTCAAGTTGCGCGAATGCAAAGTAAGGGTATAAGCAATGGCGAAGGTAAGAAGTATTCGTTACCACCAGTTTTGATACATATACTCAGAAAGGAATTAGAACTGATGGCTATCTCTCCTTTAAGTTCGTATGAAGGGACTTTAGATGAGTAATCCCGTTAGTCAGTGTCATAGTTGTCAGATTTTTGGGCACACTGCAAGCTTTTGCACTTCGGCTCCCCAATGCGTCAATTGTGACGAGGTCACTTCGCTGATGGCCACTATCAACAGTATCGTTATCCCGGGTGTCTCTTACGCTCCCAGTTTGAGGACAAAACCTTATTAAGACTCGTCCACTATTCCGTTAGTTTCTAAAGCTCCTGACCAGCTTCTATCACAAAAGCTGATGAGCAACAGCCACAACCACAACCGACATTACCGCAGCTTTTAGCAATTTTAACCTTGGATTTATCCAATTTATCCATCACGCTTGGAACTGTGAGAGAACTAGAATCTGTTTGCAACGGTTTCTAGACTAAAGACGCGCCGCCACATTTAACCCCTATCTGGGAATGCGGATGGTTTCGTAAGTAGGAGGCATGAATTTAGGAGCTGTCACAAAGTGAAAGAATTAACGTGTGCGCCATCAACGATACGCACCTCCTTCCTAAAGTTGCATTTAATATGTGCAGCTTGTTGGCGGGGATCCTGGTTGGTGAAAAAGGAGCATTCAGCTTCACTCTATATGTCTGCCAGCTCTACCAAGTGTCGAGACAGTGGGGATTTTCCTATGTGTAGCCGACCAGGGACCCGCATATGTGAGTACTGCCTACAAATCCTCATAGAAGCTGTTATGGTCGTCATCTTTGCGAGTAGCTCCTCTTTGGTTTTGTGAAGAGATCTTAATTGCAAACACCTTTCTCGGAAGAGCCAGGTCGATAATTTGAACGGCCACGTATTAAAGGTCTATGCCGACGAGCACAGGTTGTGCACAATAGGGCCCCATAAACCAACACACTTGGAGACTACAGGCTTAATGGACTCTGGATAGCGCCATATCAAAAGATATACGTTTCTCAAGGGCGATTAAAGCTCTCCACGGATCACCTTCCATTTATTTCGATTTAGTCGAAAAGAAGGAAATACCGAGGGACATCACTCGCTTTTCTACCAGTTAGGACAAATATGCTGGATTTTTGGAACCAAGCCCTGCTCTTCCCGTCCCTACCATCTACACCCGCTATGCGCGATATGCTGTTGCTTTATTAGTAAGCGAACCAATCATGGCTCACACTACTGCCTTGACAACTCGTGAGGTAACGTACCATCCCGATCGCCTGTCTGACGAAATTAATGACGCCTATCTGCCAACGTCGACGTTTTATCCGAGTGATCATGTTGTCGCAGAGCGCCGAAAGACAAACTTACGCTTAATTGACGGCACAGTTGCATAAGTGAGGCTCATGGCCCCTTTTAACAATAAATGGGTAGCCAAGCTGCACTATATATCCGAATCAGGCAACAACAGCCACGCTTCCTTCTAGGCATTTGTTAAAAAGTTCAAAACTCGGGGCTGCACCTCTTCCGCCCCTTCGTGAAGGAAATATAGTGACCCGAAAGTGATGAAGACAAAGCTACGCTTTTCGCTAATTTCCTTGCTACCAAAACGTGCCATCTGCTAATAATGCGCTCCCTCAGCTGAGCTTACCCCTTCCTGGTATCTAAGAACCGCGTAAACTGTTAATATTGGCGAGATTCAAAAGATTGCTGAAGCGCTATCCAAACGCGAAGCGCGCGGTCCTTATGGCATCACTAATGAGATGTTGGAGAAAATACCGTTAACAGAGATGCACTATCTATACTTCTTAGTAAGACTGCGGTTGAGTTTTTGCGCCTTCCCGATCTGGTGGAAGATGGCGAGCGTTGTGATGCTGCTAAAGATACTTAAACCGGAATCAGCAACTTGCAAGTAAATTGACTCGTCCATCTCCTGTCAGCGGTCGGCAAAGCGGGTGAGGCTGTTCAACGCTTTCTCTGAAAGAGGTCGTGGACTCTCTGAACGAGTTGCTGGGGTTTCATTTAGGCAAGGGCACCCAACCGCCCAGCAGCCCCTATGCTTACCTGAATGAACCACTCTCACTTTTAACTCTAAGTAGGCAACAGGCGCTATCTTCCTTGACGCTGTAAAGCATTTGATTGTTTTGGCATGAAGGTCAACTGCACAAACTGCGCTCGTTATCCGTTCCATGGCCTTACAACTTGCTGAACTCTTATGTAAATGTTTGCGTTTTTCAGCGTGCGCGTGAGAGGTACACAAGTTGCCGCTGCGACTCTGACATCAGGGACTCCTCAGGGATTACTTCTTTCGACCCTATTATTTGCAATTGATATAAGCGACGTGACCTTGCCATCAAATCCACGAATTTTTTTTAAGCCCGGCTACAAAACCCTTTTGCTCGTCATTCGAAGTTTCTAGCCTTGTTATGCAAGAATCTGCAGCGCTCTCTTGACGCTCTTGCTAACTGGTGCCGTAATTGGGAAGTTTTCTATAAATGCGATGAAGAGCAAAGCGTTTTTATAATTACTAAGAAACACGACCCTCAGTTGGCGTTAAGCTTTCGTGGCGTTCTCATGCGAGATACTTGAGAGTCATCAGTGACTACAATTTTGCCTGGAAGGCGCACGTGGACTATCTAGCGGTGAAGATCAATGCAGCCACTAAAGCGCTTTAACGTTTACTATGCGGTAAGAGCTAGCTTTCTCTGCGAAACAAACGGCAATTGTATATGTCTTACATCCAGCTAATATGGACATACGCGTTCGCTGCTTGGACCTACGAGTCCTGGGGCGGGGCTCGTAATCGCCACCCACATAACGCGTGTAAGCGCTAATTTTTGTTTGTTAATTTCAAGAAAATAATGACACTATCGATTGAAAGCTATTTTGAAATAGTTTGCGACATTTCAAATTGAGAGCTCGAGTATTCGAAGTATTTTGACTCGATCGAGCTCCAGGAATTCTCAACTATATATAAATAAATTTAGTATTTCTGGAGCCGCAGTGCAACTGAAATTTTCGGGTTATATGGAGTACTGCGCTAGCGTTCTTTTTAAAAATACTTAAATAACTCCTTCTAAAACCATATTATGTTTAGGAAGTTAGATAGGAACGTATTAACTTTTAACTATATAATTATTGCAGGTATTGTATTTTAAATTTTTTTAACTTAAGTTAATAAGATAAGCCCAGACAATATAGCTTTATTTTTGTTTCTAATAAAAATTAATTGCGTATACGAAGATAAATATTAAAATAATAAAATATTCTAAAGAGGTGAACAATTTTTTTAACGAACTAGTTACACTTTATCTGCGATAGCTCACTATTCAAGTAAAGTTGATTTTTGTCTTCTAAGAAAGTTCTTGATTTATGAAACATGAAGTTTTAAATATTGTCTTCATAAGAAAATACAAATACTTATAGTTTTTACTGTTGCCCTTATTACACTAAGTAAAGAGTGATGACGAGAACTTGGTATGCTTTTCTTCGGCAGTGCAGAAAGGTATAGCGTAAGTCAAGAAAGCTAGTTCTTATCCGTTCCAGGCCGCCTTTTTTTAGGGTTAATGAGTTGTCTAAAAAGATTATTTTTTTTTAGGGCAGGAAAAGGTTTTTCGCTTCCTCTCTCCTGACTTTTGCTTGCCCAATGTTCTTTTGCTTTCTCTATGTCGCTCTCTAATTCATTTTTACGTTCAAGTTGGATGGGGTTAGCAGGAAGCACTTCAGAAATAGAAGTGATAGGAAGTTTAGACATCATGTTACCACTATTATAGGAATAACTAAAACCTCTAAAATTATTGTTAATCGGATTTCTTTGACTATCAGTAAATAAAATATTCCTAATATCATGCTCTGCAACGTTCATCTCTTTCAGACAATTTAATAAAACTTGGCATAAGTTAGCTGGTAAAATTGAAAGGCAAACGTCGGTCTTCTTCCAAGTTCTTGTGCATATACGCTTAACTTCTTCAGTAGAACAGGTTAATAAGCTCTTACCATTAATCCCCACAATTCTTTCTCCTACTAACAAATTGTTCTTAAAGGCGATACTATTTAACTTAATTTTAATTATTTGGTTGTTGTTATATTCTAAGATCCCAGTGTCTTTAAAAAAGTCTGGTTTTTTTATAGTTTCGGACTTTACTGAATGAAATTTGGCGTAATGTTCGTGGCTACGGCCAATATTATGACTTTGTTGATAAAAAAAATTCGGATTCCAGTGAGGTGGTTGAGATCTCTCGTGTTGCAAAGTAACATACTTACAATCTTCCACTTTTAGTTTAAGTTTACTCTTCTCTTTTAAGATGGCCTGTAGGCTACTTACGGAATAAGTATTGGCCTCGTACGTATTTACTGATATGAGTCTATCACCGAAAGAAAGCCCAGCTTTAAAAGCCGGAGTTTCTCGATAGACAAAACCCTCGAGGACTTCGTTCTGGTTCAGCACAGGATTAAAAGAACCCACCATAAAAGCTTCAGAGATACATTTTTGGTTAGCCAAAAGATTATGATTTACTAAATAGTTCTCGGTAGGTTGAAAATAGCCTTGTCTAGAATTTAAATGTACATTAAAAGGATCCAAAAAACTTTGCTGATTAATTTCGCTTAACCTCTCGACCAAAATTTCGGCATTACTGTTCGTATTCCTAGAAACACAAATACTTTGCTGCTGGTCACTACTGAAGAAATTCAAGTTATAATTGTTCTGTATTGCACTGTTCTGTATTGCACTGCAAGCAGGAATAGAAAAACTAGCATAGTTAGAATTAATATTGTCTGAATTGTTAACAAAGTTTGAAGATGAGGAACATATAGGCAAGCAAGGGTTAACTGAACTAAAACAATTATCTAAGCTATCTGCACTGCCGTTGTTATAAAAATTATGAAAACCTTGAACGTTAATATAAGAATCAGATGATATGATGTTGTTAGCTTCTCTGAATGAGATTCGATTTTGAGGACCGAAATCCAACAGTAAAGATCTTGGAGCGACAGGGACAGAAGGGTTGGTAGCGCTAGTGCTAGAATTAGTGATTAAAGATCTCCTAATATATTGCGCTCTTTTGACATAAACAATGTATATTTTTCCGCCAACAAGTGCCAAGGCGGCTCCAAAATTTTGACCTGCGTATTTTTTAATGTCCAGTTCGCGAAATATGATAGTCGGATGGAAGCAGTTGCCAGATGAAACAATTTCTTTACAATCCAAGGTAGAATGACTATTTTCTGGAAGTTTGCTTACAACATGTTCACTTTGAGAATCTATAGTTGGTATCATTATGTATATAAACTGTCAAATAAATGGTTTTTTCAAAAATACGGCAATAAATAATATTTTTGAGTATCTTTCGTGCTTAACTTAATCAAAATATATTTATGAAAAACATTTTAGATTTTATCAACCTACTAGAGATTAAGTAAACACTAATGAAAGAAGACAATTCAGAGGAAAGCGAAGAACAAACCAGGGCCCAAAGCTTTTAGGGCCCCGAGAAAACGTAAGTTCATGAAAGGTACACCTTTAATGGAGGTCTGCCTTCACGTGGCCCCAAAAAAAGATTTATGTAACGGGCAATGTTCATACATTATTAAACACCTAAACATGACGCTTAAGCGAGCATACCTTCGTAAAAGTAGTGAATTAGAACCGAAAGTTTTCCCATTTCATCATATTACAAACGACCACTTTTTGTCATCTTGAAAGAGTGTCATCCATAAGCTAACTATCTCGTCTCAAAAACTGCAGAAGGCTTGGTTTATAAGATTGCAAAATAAGTCTCTCAAACCTCAAATTATAATTCAGCGTTTTAAAATAGTTCACTTAACAGATCTCGAGGTTTTCTGAGAACGTTAAGAAAGTGTTAAAATGATAGTAAAGCTACCATACTTGAACCCTTAAATGGAAAAGTAAGGCACAAGGATGCAAATAATAATAAAATTTCTTCGAACTTTATACGATTTATTTAGCCTTTTTAAAATAGATAAATTTAAATATAGTTCTTGTCTTACTAACTTTCAGCCGAACAGCGAAACTGCCTTCTACTATCAACGCTATCTTCAAAATTCACTTTTGACACTCATAGCCAACAACTTTTCTCTTACGAAGTACGCTGACCAGTTCTAAAGGGGGTCGCCGGGTTGCGGCCAATGAGTTTTCTTAACAGTCCGTAGTTACTTCTGCATTTAACACGTGAACAGCTGCCTAAGGCTTACCACATAAAGTTAGGTTCTGCTTCATATTAAAGAGCCCTTCACTTACTCCTTCTTTAGGCTATCTCTTTATCCGCTATTTCTATTTTTTAGTTCTATTTTATTTTAAGCTCTTAGTTATAAAATCTATTCTCGTCAGTGCATAGCTTAATTTGGTTGTGCCATATCTTGTTCTAAGATCTTTTTTGTATCTTTCAACCATTTTTGTTTATTTTTTGTTTCTCACTACATTAGCTTTTAAAAATTTAATTGCGGGTGCTTATTACATTTGGAGAACCTTACGTTCTTGGGTCTTAACAATGCACTTTGCGTCTTCCGCTTGCATTTACTCTCATATGAGATAATAAGATGTATTGCAAGTTCTTAAAAATTATTTCGGTGGTCCGTGTTTTATAAAAAAATTACATCTGCATTTAAGGCAACGCAAGAGAATATAATAAGTTACAAATTACTACAAATGATAATAATCTACTACCTTCTCTGGTTTCGAAGCATCTGCTGAGCTTACTCAACACACCCTCTCCTACTGATGCTTATTATTACTACTACTACATGAGTAATAAGATTAAGCAATATAAGGAACATATATTTCTTGACTGTAGCACACCAACTTCATAGTAAAATAAACACCCAAAAATAAAAATAAGCATATTAACTGTCGACAGTTAAAGAACCAAAAGCCATGAGAACCAAATTTTAATATTATAATTAAAAAAGTTAGAAACTTTATTAAGTACGTGAAAATGGTCCGAGTTCACAGTAGTAGTAGTATTGGGAAAGATTTCTGTACTGTATCCTTTTAGGCATCATCATAAAAACAGCTTTTATGGATTTAATCAATTTGACCTTAGCAACTTCAGCTATAACGTATTAAGCTCTTTGAACTTGGGGGGAGGGGAAAGCGAGGATGGGAGAGAGACTTTATGATGGGCCACATAAAATTAGTTATCACGCATTGTTTAACATTTGCTCACTTTTCCCCGACTCCACATTTACTATATTGTGGAGCCTCTCCTCATCACGCCCTCATCAAAGCCACCGTAACCTTTTCAATTCTTTGCTGAGCATACTGGGCATTGAATTATATCATACGCATCCTTTAACACTTCCAGTTTTTGCTTCAACCTTGTCGGCATTCATAGGATTTAGACTTTAAGAAATCCTTTGAAATTAGTGCTTTTCACCTATTCTGTAGGCGACTTTAATTTACTGAATATTTTTTACAAATTGAATAGCATTTTTATATATTGTGAACTTGTACTTTACAGAATGTTTTAATTTTAGAGTTACGAAAGTATTATAAGGTTTTATTGTTATACATTTTAGTATATATTTTATGGAGAAAGTCAGCTTCTTGAATATGTATATATTTAGTTTTTGATTAATAGAAGAACATAATTTTACTGTTATTTAAGATATCTAAAATTGATTATACATTTTACTGTTATTCAAGATATATAAAAATGATTATACAATTTTTATTTTATTATATTTCCTGTCGCTTAAGTTAGTTCAGCCCCTTAGAAATGCATAACTATAAAATGCTAATAAACCAATGTTCAGAGTTGTGCTTGTTTAATACTCTTATCTTGTTATTTTATATATATTTATTGGTAGGTTTTCCTTTAAAGTCCTTTATAAAAATACTAACTTCATACATTTATTTCATTTCCTTTTATTTCACTTGACTTTTTATAAAAAGAAGGTTAAGTACGAATTGCCTAACTTTATAACCTTTGTAAAATAGATCGAGCTCTAGTAGTAAAGTTTCTGTAAACTAACTGTTATTGCCTCTTTGTAGTTTAATGGAGAATTTGGTTGCTATCACCTACCATTAATGAGTCAGACTTCTTTTACACATACTACTAACATTTATTGAATGTTATATAATCAGTCGTCATTTTTAAAATTTAGTTATCCATTCTTATTAATATTAAAAGTTATTTTAACTTGTCTTTGTAAATAATTGCTGATATTGTAAAAATAAATATAAATAATAGATAATAATAGAATTTAAATTTATAATTATTACTATTGTGTGATCGCTAAAATTGTATATTTGAACTAAATTGTAATAGATTGCTTAACTATTTTTTACTTTATTCTTTTAAGAGTACAAGAGGGTGAAAACTTTGTTTTGTATAAATTAAAGGCGGTATTAAATGTTTTAAATTTTATATTTCTAATTTTTTCTATCAATTTTTAATTTTTAATTACTTTCTAATAAACTTTAACTATTCTACTTCAATATATTTCCTCTCTTTTTTTTCATTGGACTAAAATATTATTTATATATTATTTTTTTATATTATAATTCTTATAATTTTTTAACTTATACTTAACTCACTTTTTTTATTTTTATGAACACTGTTTTTAATTATTAATCGTTTTCTCTATTTATGGATTTAAATTTAGTGGCCACTATGCTTAGTTCGTCCGTAGAGATCAACAATCTTGTCTACGCTGCCCGTCTGGCTTTGACTACCGGCAATCACACAGATACTACCGTGCAGGTGCTAAACTTAATCTGTTTTTAACGAAAATTATCAACATTTATGTTACCATTGTTTTTATATAATACTTAAATTTTTTGCTCAATATAAGATAAAATATATTATATTTCTACTATCTACTTTTATAATAAATTTAATAAATTTATTATTTTTTATATATCACATATGTACAATATCTTTTATTTTTATAGAAATGAGTTTGTTTGAAATTGTTACTTTTCTTTTACTACTTGTTATTTTTTTATATAAAAATAAAACTTTTGTATTAACAACTCTTATTAAATAATTAACTATTTTTTTTTTACATTTTTTTATTGTCGGTTTTATATTTTATAGAAAACCTTGTATTTTTAAATCTCTTTATTTTTCTCTTACTTGGTTTCGTGTTCATTTTATTGTTGCTTTATACTTTTACGACTTATATCATTTTTTTAATAATAATAAAGTGCTTATCAGTTTTGTAAATAACTTACTCTAAAATTTTTTAATGAACTGGGATTTTGTTTTATAAAACTGCGGCTGTTTCAGTGGTTGGCCATATCATAAGAACTCTCGGTCCGTTTTTATAGCTTGTAAGCGGAGGATTATCTCGATAAAAAAAAGTTTTTATTACTAAATTAATACTTTTTATAAAGTAAAGGGGCTTTTCGTCTTATATTCTTTCCATTAACATAAATACAAGCGTATATTTCTATATTTATTTTTAACAAATTATTATACTATTACCTTAAATTTTTGTTTTATTCTCTTGAAATATATATTATTTTATATAAAGTAAATAATTTTTAAATGATATTGGAATAAATGATTTTAAAATACTTAAAACTTTATATATTTGGATCAAATATCAATATATTATTTTATTGAAAGCTTTTTGAATAATTTAAATATTCTTAATAATTATTAAAGTTTGTTAGGATTTCTTTTTTTTGAGTTTTTTATAAGTTAACTTTCTTAAAAGTTTTTTCACCAGCCATTACAAATACACAAGTCGGCTTTATATATATTAAAATAAACAGTTCAACTGAATTATTTTATTTTTAATTTATATATATACTTTATACGTTCTTTTGCTTTTATAAACTTTTTTATAAGATATTTGTTATTACTATAAACTTATTTTTAAGTTTTTCTATTATCTACAAGTATCCTTCCTATATATATATCTTAAAAGTTTTTTTATAAACTTTTTATATTTATTAATATATTTTTAATAGGAAGCTATTACACTTTTTCAAGGCGCAGAGTGTCTTTCCAATTTCAAATTTGTTTTAAGCAACGTTTTCGATACTTATGTTCAAGTTTTTGCTTGTAATATGCTTATAGAGCATATTAGTAAAAAATACACTACTATAGACCTGGATCTTCGCATCGACTTGAGTATATATTTATTGTTTATTAATAAAAAAATGTTTAATCAATACTTGTTTGTGGTTACGGATAACACTGTTTACTTTATTTCTTATATAATTTTTTTTAAACAATTATTACTTAAAAAAGAAGGTTTTACCTTAAATATTTATTAAAAGTTATAAGAATTTTTTTATTTATCCATAGCTATTTCATTAAATTTTTATATAAGAAGAGCTATAGCACAGTATATATTACTATATCTAGTTTTTTATACAATTTTTAGAAAATTTATGTTACTAACATAAAGTATTTGTATTTTTTTAATCTACGCTATTTTTACAATGCTTATTTCTTATAAAATTTAATACTTATTTTTGTAAAATACTGTTATTTTACAGCATTTCTTGATTATTATTTTTAATAAAAATTTTGTGGATAAAAATCGAGCGCCAGTTACAGTATAGATTTCATATTATTGAATATTATTTTATTTGATAAGTGATATCTTTGTATAAATATATAATTCTTTTAAGAAAAATAACTTGTTTATTTTTTAATATGAACACTTACTTATACTGACTACTTACGGCATATATATATATAATATTATAAATATATGTTTTATAATATTATTTAAAATGATGCGCGTTGTGATATATATATATCCATGTTTTTTTTAAAAAAAGGCGCCATCTGTTAGTATTTATTTTTAATTTTGTCTTGTCTTTATTTATAATTTAAAATTTTTTTTTAGATTATTAACTTTAACAAGGTGAACGCTTTCGGTTATGTATTTTCTAAACAGTAATTACTGATTTAAAAAAAATAGTACTTTTTTTCAGTTTTTTTTATATATTGGAGCTGTTATTCCTTGCGTTGTTCACTCTCAATTTTTATTATTGAAAGGATTTTTATATGAAATATTTACTGTATTCTACAAAAAAAGTGCATTTTTAACATCTATTCTATTGGTAACTACATATTAGTAGCGTGTAGCTTCTTTGATGATTTGCTAACGTTCTTTCCTCTTTTTTAAAGTGCTCGTGTCATAATTTTTTTTTTTTTTATATTATCGTCGTGTTAGCAGTGATGATTGGCGGTTTACTAATTCATATATGTGAAATTTTTTTATGAATAATTTATTAAGAACTTTTTGTTAGCAACTTCCACTTTGAATATGTTTGAAAAAAATTCAAGTAACTTTATTATGTTTAACTTGCAGTTTTTTAACGGATTTTTTAGGACTTTTTCACTATATTTTATTTTTATTTATTAGCTTAGAGATGATGTAAATTTTATGAAAAATAATTAAAACACTGCAAAAAGTTTTTTGTTAGATATACATACTTTAGTGTTTTAATAGAACTTTCTTATATATAACTATCATAAATGTATAAATTTAATATATACTAATTTATATTAATTATAAAAGTAAAAGTTAAATAAAGTTTTATTAACTTTTAGTAAAATATATGAAGAATAAAGATGGAACACTTTATTTTTTTATTAAAATTTAACTCCAAAAAATTAAATATTAGCAACTTGAATAAAAAAAGTTAAATTTCTATTGAGTGTTAAAAAAAAGTATCTAAAGTAATAGCAGGTATTAAATAATATTTAAATATTTTAGGATTTTTACTGATCTTAAAATTTTAAATTATATATAAAATTTATTTATTGAAACTTTTAATTAGCACTGCAAGAAAAATGAATAATCTACGAAAAATTATACCATAAATTAATTATAAGTATATTATAGAAAATATAATATAATTATAATATAAGTTTCTTATTCACTTGAACTAATCATTTTTTTAATAATTATATTATTAATCAAATATTATTATAGAGTAAATTTATATATTCAGACTGTTTATATATTAACATAAATTTTTTATATAAATTTAAAACTTTTTAACAATTTGTTCATATAATAACGAAAATATTAAAGACATTACTATATTCTATTTTTATAAAATCTTTATTTCTCTAACTATAACTGTTTTACTTAAGTTATCCTCATATTTATTTTATTATAAATAATTTTTGATAAGGAAAACTTTTATTTTATATAGATAATTTTATATTGAATTTTATATACTGCAAGACGGACGTATCCCCTTATGTTTTGAAAGTCCTTGTTCAGGCATCTTGTTTATATTCAATATTCACATTATTTTTATTATAAATAAATTGAATTTGTTACTATTACATCTTTTATCAATATTATGTTATGTTATTATGCTTATATATTAGTTTAGCTTCTTTATTTATTAAAAATATATTTTTTATGCAAGGCTCTTGGTTTGCTTACCAAGTTGGGCTGGTTCGACCGAAGAGGAGGAGAATTCATATTTAGGAATGTCCCAGCCGATCTTTTAAAATTTTTTTCTCCGGACGTATACCTTTTTGTTTTTTATATAATTATTTAAAAGATTTATAGGATTTTAAAAGTATACGGTTAAAAAATATATAAACAATTTTTTTTATACTTTGGACTATTTTTACTTTTTTTATTTATATATTTTACTTTTGGAAAATAATAAAGCAGGCATTTGCTTGTTAAGACATAATATTATTGAAACTAAAGATTAAAAGCATTAAAAATTACTATTTTTTAGTTTTCATTTTTTATTTTTTTTAATAATAAAGCAGTTCCTTTGTATATATAATATATCATTAGCCTAATTTCAGTATAAATATCATGTTTAAGATTTTAAAAGATATTTTATTTAAACACAAATGTGAGAATTGTAGTTATTTATTAATAACGTTAATAATAGCGGAACGAAAATATTTAAATATACTTTAACTTTCTTCTATTGCCTGTACTTTTTATAATATCCTGGAACTTTTTTTAGAGTAATACTGAACGGATTTTGGTTGGCTTGAAGGCCCTTTACGCACTGGTGGATCAAGTCGATAATGTAACAGTTTCACTTATTTTTTACTAGTTAAAGTTTTCAAATTACTTCTTGATTTTTTATTATCGCTTCAACAATAATTTTATTTTTTTTGCTAAAATAAAGTTTTATTGGCGTAACATAAAATCTTCTCATTTTTTTATTTCGTACAAATATAATTGTTTTCATTTTTAATGTTAATTTATGTGAAACCTTTCAATAAATATTGATAACTTTTAATACGTAAACTATTTTACTATAACAAAAAGCAATTTTTTTATTAGGAAATTAACAATTAATTTTATCATTATAGAAGCCAAATATTATAATATTAATCATTAGTTCTAGTATTTCTTACTTTCATTGGACACCTTATTCATTATTATATTCATCGTTTATAACTAAATATAGCAATATCATAGTGAATATGTCGATAAATTTTAGACGAGTTTTATATGTTGTTCTGCTGTAAAGTTTTTTAATAATGATTACTGAAGCTTATATTAATAAAGTTTAAACAAAAGCATTTTGTATATAATATGTACCCCAATACTATTTTTATTAAAAGTACTACACAAAACAAACTCTTCTTTATATAGTTGTATATTATATATTTTTATAGTGATTTATTACTTATTATATTTTTTTCTAATTGTTATATATTATTCTATTTCACTATAGCGCATACAATTATGCTATTTATTATAGTTTCTTTAGGTTATTTTTATATAAACTAGAACATAATATTAACATGCATATGTATTCAATATATTTATCACAAATTTGTTATATAACTCTCTATAAAGTATAGATTATCGTGTATATTACCATATTTATTATTAAAAGTTCTTTAACTATACAAAAGTAGAAATAACGAAAAAAATTACTTATAATACGGTCTGAAATATGTTGCTATTGTATTTATAATTACGTGTAACTAATATTATTCCCTTTAAAGTTTTATTTACTTTTATATATATTTATTTAATGTTTATACGTTTTTCGGTAAATTTTAATATAATGTTTAAATTTTTATTTTTACATAATTTATAAATTTATTTATAAATTTTTATATTCAAAAATGTGTGTGATTCTCGTTAATTTTTATTTATATAAAATGCCCTTTTTGTAATATTTATCAATCGTATTCTATGTTGTATACTCAGGAAGTAAATTTTTAAATTTTTAAAAATAACAAATTGTTCTTAATTACAATATATCTTGTAGGGATTTTTTTAGTATACTTTCACTTTAGTATTTATATTGTGTGCATACATTTGTTATTTTTACTATCTTCACTTGGTTTTTAATATGTAAATTTATTTATCCCTTTTTCCTGCTAGCAAGGTATTGTTCGCTCTTTTACACTCCAGCGGAAAATCTGCACTTCTTTTCGAAGCGAAGCTTTACTTCCCATATTTGAAATGGGCATAAAAATTTTGCGTGAGGGAATCGATAAAACCTTTCCTTGTTATTCTTTTTTTCATTATTATTATTATTTTATTATACAGATAATATTTTTTAATAATATTTTTATAACATTTTATTACTTAGTTTGCCGAAGTTCAGGGTGAGGTTATCATTATTTTTTTTTTAAAGAAAGCAGTTTTTTGTATTGGAGAGTTTCTTAAATGGGAATATTTTACAATATTATATCACGTGCGTGTACTTCCTGTTCATTGCTCTCCATTATATTAGTTAAATAAGGAAACTATTAAAAAATTCGTAGTATTAGTTTTGATTGGCTTAAATGAAGACTGAATTTTTTAAAAAACACCTTTATATAACTTTTTTTGTATTATATTTATGATTATATTCTGTATTACTTATTATATTTTTTCTATCATATATTTATATTAAGTGTTCAGCAACAAAATAGTTCTTGATGAATCGCTTTTGCTTATTTACAAATGTCTTTCCTTTGATTTTATCGGGACTTGTCCAGAGGAAAGCGGAGAAGATCTCTACACTGTCGATGTACTATTATTATAATTATTATCATTATTAATATTAATATATTATAAACCGACAGCTTCCTTGTTCGTGGAGGGGGGGTATTACTGTTGACACTTTACGGCTGTTTTTTAAGGCTTACACTTTATTTTGTGAAGAAAATACGAATGTACTATATATAATATAATAATATTATTGTTGCTAAGAAAATTGTAGGTAATGGAGTGTATTGTGCAACTGGCATCCATTCGACGCTCATTTTTTCTTAAAGAAGAAAGGAAAACATACTTTTCTTATTTTATTCACAACATTTCCGTAATATTTAATAATAAAATGGGCCTTAACAAAAACTATCACGAGGTACCATCATATTGCCTGATTTGTTATTAATTTTTTCATTATAGTTATATATATAATTATAATTGTTAGTTACTGTTATTAATATGAGTCATAACTTTCTATATTTAAGTTTTCACAACGGATATTAATTTATAATGTATTACTGAATACCACACCATCTTTTTAATATATACTTATATATTATAATATTAATAATTATAATAGTTATTGTTAATGTTATCCATTCATATATATATTTCTTAACACTATTTTTTATCTTTATTATTATTGTTATAAAATACCAAATCTATAATTCTATAATAGTAATATGTTTATTTTGACTACATTATTATTATTAGTTTGTTCGACTACTGGTGCGCATGAAATTGCATGACTTGATTTCTCTATTTGAGAAAGAAACTTTTGACCCTTTTGTTAAGCATCTCGCAGCATTTACTTGCGAAAGTTTTTCTTCTCTTACGGTTTGTAATATTATGTTTATTTATTATTTTTTTATTTTTTCTAGGAAAAGAATTTTTATTTAATTATCATAATATTATCGTTATTATTTTCTATACATGAATTAGTTATGTTGTATAATTTATTAAGTAATTTTTATTAAAGTTATGTTATTCTTTTAAAAAATTTTATAAAATTTTTAACGTTTCTATAAGTCATCGTTTAATTTTTATGAAAAGTATATCCTTTATTTATTTTTCTTAGTAAAGTTGCATATATGTATATATTATTTATATTATTATTGTACTTGTATATAAAACCCTTCAGATTCCCGAAAGTGATGTTGATTACCTGCTTCTAGTTTGGCAAAAGTTTGTTGCCAACTGTTATTCTTATAAAATATTGGATACTGTAGAGCAAAGTTCTCCGGAGGTTCCCCTTTTTACTTATTGAAACCATTATTATTTACCTTTTCACCTTCTGTAAAGGTTGCAAAGGCGTACATCAATTTGAAACTTAAAGGCGTGGAAAGTGGTCTTGACGATATACTTGATCATCAAGAAATACTATTAGACCAATTGGAAAAGTAACAATAATAATTAATATTTATAAACGTGAACAGTTTCTTATGAAAATTCACATTCGATATTTTATTAATATATTTATAAAATTAGTCTTATTTTTTTTGGGTTGAATCCCAAACTTATAATGCTTACTATTAAAAAATTTTATTAATATATATATAACACTTGACTGTTAAATTTTTTAAAATTTATTATAAAAATTTACTTTTTATGTAAGTAAATATAAGTGAGTAATAACTATTTAATAATATTCGAATAATTGGATAACAACTTATTTTTCTGTGTTTATAGATTTGCATGTGTTGCGCGCTGTCAATACGCCGTCGTCTGGCCTTACATAACTGAAGTCTTCAGCAGTTTATACAATTCTTATTCTGTACTTATAGATATATATATATAATCTATTTTTATGCTTTATTATAAATTATTGACACTTGCATGTCTTATTAGTTGGTCAGTTATAATAATTTATAAGGTGTCACGTGGCTCCAATGAGATCGTTAAAAGGCAGTTGGCTTGCTTGGTGTTCATGGCCGCTTCTATTCTTAGTACTCGGCCAGGTTATACTGATTATTATTACTGTTTATATTATTATTTTTTTATTCATATATACTTATTATTAAAATAGTGACTATTACTTCTCCTAAATCGGAATCCATGGATGGCGAATTGGCTTGCACCGTACTAAGATTGATGAGCATTGCTGCCGATATGCAAACGGTTATTATTATTAATTATTATTATTATTATTATTATTATTATTATTATTATTATTATTATTATTATTATTATTATTATTATTATTATTATTATTACTATTATTATTATTATTATTATTGTTGCTGTAGAGCTGCGAGCCTCTTGAAATTGCCTTTCTAACTTATCTTACAAACTTTAGTAAAGCTTTTATTGGCACTCCAGTCCTTCGAACTTCTAAAGTTTATATACTTATTATTATATAAATATATGAACTTGAAAGCTTATTGTATCTTTTTGTTATAAAGTTCAAAAAATATATAATTAATGAAGTCTCGATAAGTTTCCTTTATAATTTTAAAAAAAAGTTCATTATTAATATACTTTTCGAGTCATTTTAAATATGAATGAAGAGTATTTGAGTTCAAAATATTAAATAATAATGAAAAAAATTTATTTTATTGATAATATAAATTACTCTTAAGCGCGTGCTTAGAACATAAAAAAAATTATAATCTGTTTTTCTATTCTAATAACTTTATTATAGTTTTAACTGTCGTTTAACCACTTGCTACTATAAATCTTGGTAATTATCTGCGTACTGATAACTATACTTTAACAAGAACGGATCGTCTAAATTTTTTTATACGCCCATAATTAGTGAAATGTTGTAATCTCTTATAAATATTTACAAAAGTTTATATGAACTAATATACTGTTATAGCTATAATGCCACGTAATATATACATATAAAATAAGGAATATACGCTTACCAATAAGTTTATTATTAATTAGGAGTTTTGTTTGGACCTATTTTATAGTTTATGAACGAACGAATAAAATTTATTTTAACTTCACCATTTAGAAAGTTAAATAATTGATAGCTTTTGTTTAGCCACGTGCTTCCTATAACTATTTAAAATTTTGGTTTTTATATATATTATAGTTTTTTGGGGGCTCTCTTGAACTTTTAATTATTAAAATCTATAAAAAAAGCTATATTTTAAAAGCAAATATCAACCCCTCTTAGTGCTTTTATGAATTTTCGTGTGAACAACTTGCTTAAGCTCTGCTTTAGTTTGTTAATATTATAAGAAAATAGAGATAAGTTTATTTCTTAGAACTATTGATGGTATTTACTTTTTAGTTTTATCACGTGCTTTTTATTATATATATAAAAATAATGATAGCTAATAACCCTTTACAACATTTATACTTTACTTGAATAGCTTTTAGTTTTTTTTTCAGTAAGGTAATATTAAGAAGAAACGTTGATTGCTTTATTGCTAATAAATAATATCTTCTTTTTTCAAGTTATTTTCTTTGCTTGCTGAAAGTCTTAACCTTCCTGACCAGCTGACGGTGTTGGATGCTTTTGTTAATAAAATGTTAAAAGACTTTCTTTTCTTGTTATTATTATATATTATTATTTTTATTTTTTAGCTTAAAAAACTTGAAAGTCTTCTTTAATAATAAAACGATAATAAAAGAAACGCTGAAGACCTTTACTGAGCTTTCCATGGGCTATAGTTTCGGCCATATGCTCGTTAAACTTGATACCATTCAGTATTTGCTACGGAATCATGCCGTAAACTACTTGTTATATTTTTCTTGAACAGTAATGCTTGTTTGATTTTTTTATTGGTCAACCTAATGGAGTAGTCCTTTTTTATTCATTCTATTCCTCTTTTTCTTTAACTTTTTAACTTTATTTCTTTTTATGATAAGGAATCTTTAGAGTTTTTTAGTTTTCCTCAACGCTTAAATCTGAGGACGGACTACTATTCTGCCCTCTCTAGAATTCTTTCTACTTATATTGATTGCGAAGGTTGAAGCTATGAGAATCTCTTTTTATTTTTCTCTATATTATTGTGTATCATTATTTTATATATATATTATAATTAGTTAAGTTATTAAGGTTTACAGTATTTTTAAATAGATAATTGTTACATTTTATATTATTACTACATTTTAGTAGTTGTTGAGTTTTCCAATTTTTTCAGCTTTTAAGTAATTGTTTAATTTTAATTATGATTATCCTCTATTTACTTGCGTAGACTTTATATTATTATATACTGTCCTTATCCATCTCTGTATTAATAATGCAAAATACATAAAATTCTTTAATTTCTTAACTTTTAATATTTATTGTTTATATATTATTATGATACTATTAGTCTTTTTTTACTAAAAAGCATTTTCTCATAATTATCTTTTTAGACATACTTTAACAGTTCCTTTCTAGTTTAGTAGCCTGAAGTTTTCATTATTATAATATACTTTTTTACCTGCAACTTTTCTTTCAGCTGTTATATATATATTTTTATGTTCATTACACGCTCTGTTATTATAATGATAAAACTTGTTATTTTCTTATAGTATTATTATTCATGAGTTTTCAATTTTTTTACTATTACTTATTAATTTATAAAAATTATTAAATTAATTTTTGTTTATACTTTTCTTTTTTCATATTTATATCTGTTTATTGTAATAAAATAACTTTCTTTAGCTGAAAACGATATGCTTGAGTACTTTATGCTTACTTTTGATCGTGCTTTTCAAAATCTTTGTTCCATTTTCCAACCGCGCGATTATAGTTTATTAAAAAATGATAATTCAGTGAAGGTTTTTCTTGATATTATTATAAATTATAATAATTGCTGTATTTAGTGTCTAATTCTTATATATATATTTTTTACGTGTTACTAATATTTTCTTTTTTTTTTGTTTTTATTATACTTATATAATTATTATTCCTCATGTTTATTTATTCATTTTATCAATTTTTTATACTTCTCCTTAATTATTGTTTTATAATGATCATATACATTCGTATTTATTTATTTTATAAATTATATTCCGCTTAATTTTTTTTAAATATTAGTTTACTTTATTTAGTTTATTATTATAATTTTTTTACAGCTCTCTATTATACTTTTACTTTCTATAATATATAAAAAAAATATTACCCACACGTTACTAGTTTTTTTTTGTTCACATCCGCTCTTTGGTTATACTTTTACAGCTAACTTATTGTTCTTCTTTTATTCTCATTTATATACCAATCCTATTAGTATTGTATAATCATTTTCTTTAAACATTTTGTTCTTAATATTTTATATTACAGAAGATTTATTACATATGCAGAGCACTTATTAACTTTTTCATTATCATTAATTAATATTATTATTTAGTATTATCGGTTATAATAATAATTGTACTATACATTAATTAATTCTTTTTGTTAATATTAGTTGCTTATAATTATGCAATATTTATTTTTTTATTATAAATGTATAATATATTTTTTAAATAATATAATTTTATATTATTTCTTATTGATAAAAAAAATAACGCTAATTTATTAATTGTTGTTTTAAAAGTACAATTTTTTTTGCTACTTTTCACTTTATAATAATTTTTATTGACGCATTTATTCGCGCTATATGTTTGCTGATTCGGTATTAGTATAAACTCATCCATTTTTTTACTAACCTGCTATCCATATGAATTAAATTGTATCATATCCACTATTTTTAAACATTATTATCATATATTATTGTTTTCATATTGGAGTAGGCGTTATTTTTTCATTTTCTTAGAGTACTGTCATTGAAGTGGCCCGAAGTTTGACCGGCCTCTTGGTAGTTACTGAAAATAAAGAAATGTTCATGTGCTATTTTGATTACATGTAAGTTTGGCCCCTTCACCCACGTCGAAAGATATTTTCATGTTTGGATAAATTTTCACGATTACTATGCTGTTACTGATTAGTCAGTTAACTTTTTATAACGGTTACAAAAATCGATGATACTTAAGAGATCCAATACACAAAATGTATATTCTGCTTTTTTACTTTTTTTTGTATTTTTCTTTTCATACTTTAGTGACTTTGTAGTTTTGAGTAAACACGCCTTGCAGAGGCATAAGCCGTACTTTTCTTTACTTTTTCAGCTTTAGAAGAAAATTAATAGCCCTTCATAATCTATTTATTGAGTGAGTCATGTATAAGTCGAATATTTTATATATATAAATTTTTTTGGTCATGTTGGGCTCCTGTTTCTGATATTATCCAGTCATATATTAACACTGGTATTTTTTTGGTGACTTGGATGGTCGCACCGTTTTAAAAAAGTGTTTGGGTACGTCTTTCAGTTTTAGATTTTTACTTCATTAGTTTTATTTCTAATAAATCAAAAATCTCTAAATTTTTTGCTGCTTTTTTTTTATTTTTTTTTCATTGTATACTTTGCGGAACAGTTTTCCGCACTATACTAATGTTCTTCAAGAGGCCATGAATATATGGATGGATGACGTGGACGTCACTTTTCCCGTTCGATTTCTTTTTATTACTTATTTTTATAAATAAGACAGTACCGCATCAATCAAATTTATGTTTTCACGTAGCACATTTATGGAAAGTTATGCCTACAGTTTGTGTCTTTGATATTTATATGATTATTTTGCTTCAGTTTTATACTCATAAATATTTATTGTTTACAAAACGTGACTTTTTAATTCAAAAAAATTAACTTTTTTTTTTATTTTCATAAGATTCTTAAATTTTTTGGAGAGCTCGTCAGCAATCGGAAACCGCGAATCGAATTCGAAGTCACCAGCGTGAATGGCATTCTACTTTTTAGACAGCTCAGTCAAATCATTTCGGGTTTTGGTCTCTTTGATAAATGAACTTTTGAAATATAAAAAAAATATTGTATCAATCAATTAATAAATGGATAGTTTATATGTGCTGATATATAAGCGTACACAATTTAAAGTAAATTTTTTAAATTATTGCATGTTTTATATTCACTGTATCTTATTTTTATTGTTATCTTTTATTTTTGAAGTTGTTATTATTTGTTTTCCATATATATGTTATGTTGTAAATTATACTATATTTATTCTATCTATTATATTTATTAGTCTTTCTCATTCCCCCCTACTCATTATTTTTATATCTTACTGATTTTTTTTACTCCTACTCTTTAAAATTCGTAGCATACTTTTTACTTTTTTTTTCTAATAATTTTTTATTATTTGTATATTATTATTCATTTTTATCTATTCCTATTATTTATTTCATGCAGTTGCCTTTTTGTTATCTTCTCAGTTTAGTAACGACTCTTCGCAGGAGAGCCAGAAAAATCGGTGCGCCTTTTCTCTTCGTCGTTTACCAACTTTACGTTTCTAAATATATATTTTACTATTATATGCTTTGTATAGAGTTTTTTACTATAACAATTTATTAATTCTTAAGTTTTTTTTTTATTATATTATTAAAAAGTTTTCATTTCTTTCTATAATTATTTTATAATATTAGTGTTTGTGTTAAGCAAGTTTATTTTTTGTAAAGT
Organism: Zophobas morio; assembly: GCF_036711695.1. Taxonomy (NCBI): domain Eukaryota; kingdom Metazoa; phylum Arthropoda; class Insecta; order Coleoptera; family Tenebrionidae; genus Zophobas; species Zophobas morio. Next base: position 84,021 of record NW_026972426.1, on the reverse strand, counting down.
TTTTTTAAAGTATATATATATAATTTTAATCTTTTTAGTAGTAACTTTTAACTATTTTTATGCAATGATTTTTTGGCGCGTGTAATTTATTCAAATTTATTTACTATAACACCTTTTCAGTTATATAATTCATTAATTCACTTTTATAATGAAGTTATATATATTATTATAAGTTTGTTAAATTATATTAAATAACATATCAACCTTAACAGTTATTCTACTCTTTCATGATGATATTTTTTTTAATTTTGTATATAAAAAACTTCTCTTTATATATATTGCTACTACCTTTTATCTTTCATCACTATTTAGTTACTTAAATCTTTTATTAATAATTGTTGCTAATTCTATAAACAATTCCTATTTATGGAAATGTTCTATAATTTACGATGTGTTTGTACTTTAAAAATTATTTACTTTCTGTATATTTAATTACGCTGATTTTATAAACAATACGTTTAAGTTTCTTTTTTTGTTAAATACTTTATAAATTTTCTATATTAACATATTACTGGCCAAGTTTTTAAGAGTATAGAAACTTTATCATTTCCTTATATATTTTCCTTTTTTCTGTTCCTGTATTTCGGTCCTTTCTTAATCACTCAGTTTATGACTGGAGCCACGTGGTTTGCATTTCCTAATTGTTGACTTCTTGTTTAATATTTCTATGTCATATTCGAAAGGAGCCTATTATAGGAAACCCTATAAAAATTATATTAATGTGGGCCCATTTATATTAATTTAAAGCCCGAATCTGCAACCTGCTTCTTTACATTATCTTTTCTCTAGCCGCTTCCATATGGTGGTCGGCTACTAGCTTATATTGTGTGAGAGTCACCACGTAACTATGTGTTAACAGATGAATTTTTTAGTAATTTCTACGGGCGTTTAATAATATTATTATACATGTTTACTGTCCACTTGTGATTTATTTATAATTTTTACTAATATTAAAAGTATTTTGTAATTGTAATGTAAAGCGCCGTATTTTTTTAGTTTATGAAATAAGTGAATAGGAATCGTATATATTAATTAGTCATAATACCTTAATTTATATATAAACTCTTTCATGCGATGCTATGTGTACCTTAGAATTTATAAGCATGTGATGGACCACAAAATAACTTTATTTCAATAAAAGCATGCTATCTATAAGTAACGGATTACTGGAAAACATGCTATGAGGTGTAAATATGACTCCTATTCCACCTGGAGGCGCTTTTAGCAATATTTAATTTCAATGGTCGATACATTTATTTTTTTCTCCAGTAGATGCGTGTGAATAGTTCAGTTGGGTTCAGTAATAAATTATTGGGAACATTTGAACTTTTAGAGCGTGCTATAGTGTATTAAATTCTTCTGGAGCTTGCGCAGTGAGGATAGGCAACAGGGAAACACTTCTCGCGTGAGGGTTATCACGCTATTCCTTAAAAAACTAGTACGACTCTAAAGTGGCAGTCGACTTTTATAAATAAAATAACTGAATTATATTCAATTTATGCTATTGTATATTATTTATTAATTTTTATTTTGTCAACTACTTACGTTCTGTAATCAATTTAATTGGTTTGAAACGCAGATATCGCGGAGTGTTGTACTCGATCAACATCCTTGTGCATACACTTGGCGCGAAGTTTGTCAATTTTGGCGCCTTCAAGCTTTATGGAGACGAAGCATTGGACAAAGTTTTGAATGTCTTTTATCAAGTCATATCAACGTTTCAACTTGATTGGATTTTGGTGACTTTCTTTATTATGATTCATGACATTATGCTTCTACAATAATTTTACTGCATTAAATTTAAATTAAATTTAAAAAATTATTTAATGAATTATACTGCTTATATGGAAATACTATATAATAATTTTATTATATAATATACGCTAAGAAAATTTTAATTTTTTTTTAATATTATTCTATTCATGCCACATATTAATGCAAAACAAATATTCCATTGTAAAGTATAAATTTTCTATTTTGTAGTTAATAATAATTTCGTATAAAGTCCGCTGCGCTTTTTAATTTTTTAGGCTGATATAACTATAAACCAATTATTATTCCTGTCAATACGCACTTTCAATTGTGTAGTTTTTAATGAAATAGCTTTTCGAAGTTAGAATTTATAGGATATTTATATATATTATAGAGTTTTAATAAACTTGCGAAGGCGTACTACAGTCTTGTGGAAGTGTTAGCAGCTGATCATATCTACTACTTGGCGACGCTCGATAGTAATGCCTTCCATTATTTTATCAACTCAATATCAGAAGGATTCGCTTTAATGGGTAGCTATTATTATTTAATTGTTACCATCATTATTATTATTAAAAATGTGTATCAAAAGCGTTACTTGTTAAGCTTGTTAAGCATTCGTATTGGACTATTTTTTTTAAACACTATTGGTTAATTATTAATAGGACGAAGTAGTTCGAATGATGAACTCGCAGTGAAATGCTGTCACGCTTTGGATTCCTTAATTTCTCATGCCGTTAAAGTATTTTTTTAAAATTTTGACCGTTCATAAACTTAAGTATAGCCGCATGTATTTTTACACACGTGAAAAGACCAGATCTCCACGTGTGCTTAACAGTTTTATCACTTTTTAGTGCTTAAAAAAGAAGACTAATCAAGTAGACACCGGCTTAATTTTAGCCATTGAGAGTTGCAAAGAGCTGCTGGTGCAAATGCTAAAAGTCATGCTTAATGCAGTAATCTTTGAGGAGTGCAAGGTCACGTGATATTCGTCCTCAGTAATGTTGGTTGTTTCCTTAGAAAAAAAAGTTACCGAATTTTATTTAGCACCTTGTTTATTATTAATATTGTACCTATTAAAAGCTTCTTTTAATATTGTGTACTTTAATATTTATTTATTGTAAACTATTATATTGTTGATTATGAGATTTCCTAATTAATATATTGATAATAAGCATCTCTAAAATGTAATGCATATATATTTATTGTTAAAAAGTAGTATTGTTATTTATATGTGATTCTAGTAATAAATATACTAATAATTAGTAAACCTCTTTATGATATTTCTAAACCTGTTAATAACGCTTTTATTATTTATTAGATTTATTGGTCGCTCTCGAGGCCGATGTTGGCCATCATCATACTTAATAAAAAAGTATTTGTTTAAAAAATTTATTTTCAATACTAAAAAGTAAATAATCTCCAAGTTCTTAATAGAAAAATATACTTAAATTATTATTTTTATTGTAAACAGGTTATTGTAATAAACAATTATTAATTTTTTTTTTAATTATTATAATATGTAATAATAGTTTTCATAAAATTAAAAAAATTAAAAAAGTGTTTCGACAATTTTAAATTTTTGTGAAGTTTATGAAGTGCTTTAACTTTTTAATAAATAATAAATATTATTGTTTTTTTATATTTTACATTAAAGATGAAAATTACAATTTTTTTTTTGTAACTTAAAAAAAATGCTATTGTAAACTTTTTTTTAATTTAATTAATACAATCTTCAACTTTAAATAAATTAAAAACAATAGAATTTTATCATATCCACTTTATAACGAATTTTTATAAAATTATGAACTACTATAGAAGTACTAAATATCATTAAATATATATTTCATAAACAAAAAGTATTTTGATGAAGCCAAGAATTACGTTATTGAGCAGCAATCCAATGAAAGACAAGTAAGTTGCTGTGGTTGATACAAAGTTTATTATACTTCTTTAATACTTCTGCTAAAGTTCGCTTCATGTTTACTTATAATTGAATGCATTAAAATTTATTTTGAAAAGGTTGAAAAGTTTGCTTTTCGAATTTCGTATTATTAGTAAACTTTGCTTAATTTTATACTCTTAACTTTATATGATTAGAAGAAGTTTATGATTCAGATAACTTCATTAATTTTATGAAAATTTTTCATCTCCTTTATTTATTATTATTGCTTTTTTGGAGTACAGTTAGCGAATCATCACTCTAATACAAGTTAACTTTATGTAATATTTGTCATATAGAGGCTTATATCTCTTAATAAATTCTTTTTAACTTTTAGTTTTTATAGTAAAGATATTATTAACAGTTTTACGTATTATAAAGTTTTGTTTGTTTCACGTTCGGTACTTGTAATATATTACCTCTTTTCTATATCGCTGTAATACTTTTACACTGTCTAGCCGATGTTCCATAAACTTTTTGATGAGTTGATGAACGGGCTCGATGGCTCCCTTTCTCAAAGGAACCGAAATCAGTTTAATAAGAATATTAATTCGTTTCGAAGGGACGTTACTAACTTTACTAAGACGGCTCCTCCGGAGGAAGAGGGCGCTATTATTGGGGAGAGCGATAGTATTATGATATTCTAAAATATATATAAACTTCGTTAAATTTATATACTTTATTTCATTACCCCGCAAAGAGTTCGTAAAATTATTGAATAGAATTATTGTTGGACTTTACCATTAGATTTCTATTCAGGGATAATTACCCGTATTAATAAATATCTAGAAAGCTTAAACATTCTAATTAATGAAAGTCTTACCAACTGAATAATTAATATAATATTAAATAGATAAGTAAAACTGCTTCTCCCCCCCCCCCCGCTTCCCTATACCAGAGTCTCCCAGCTACTCGCCCTTTTTTTTTAAGATAAAACCGATCAATAACTAGAAGATCCGACAATTATAATAGAAGAAAAAATAAATATTTTGACCCTTTTACTATCTGGGTACAAAGAAAGCAAAGTCATTTAGTAAAAATAATTCTCGCAACAGTGAGTTATTGTCGTTATAGCCTGGTGTCCTGGTATTGACTTTCTTTCTCTTTCTCTCGTGTAGACTTAAAATTAAAACTGTAGCGCCTATAAAGCGAAGATGTCATATAAGAGAGGTGAAAACCATTTTTTTTTAAGCTGCCACACACCATCGTTCAAGAACAGCTTACAAAGAGTAGAGTTACTAACACATAAAATTAACTTATTGCAAAAGGTTAAGTAGACCTGTTGATATAACAATTGACTTAATTCAAATAGTATTTTAGCTTCACTCGCCCATATTTGTAAGACCTTCAAAAGCTTTGTTTCGTTGTTCAAAGCCTTTTTCACGTCTTACTTTTTTAGTAACCACGGTAATAGGCCTGTTATAATTAGTATATAATAAGTAAGCTAAAAGGTATAGCATATTTAATATTTTCGAAAGTATTCGTTATAAGTTTAGATTTATAAAGTTCGTAATTTTATGACTCAACGTGGCGTATCGACATATAGTAGTGAACTTTAAAGTTTGTGAGGTTGTGTAAAAAAATAAAGGAAAGAACGACTCCATTTTTTTTAATTAAAAGGCAGATAGAGGATAAACTATATGCAACTAAATGGTTTTAATAGGATTTAACTGTTTAATGTATTTACTGAATGTGTGTATATCACGTGTTTCTTTGGGTGACCCAATAAGCACCTGTTAAAAATTTAAGACAAAATTGTTATTGTTCGTATAAACCTCTTTTCATGTTTCTTCGAATACTATTATACTTAAAATATATCATAAGCCCTATAGTTGCAAAAAATACTTTAAAATACTTTCATCTTTTTAAGTTTTTACCGCCGTTTTTTATGCCCAATATTGCTAATTAATTTTCGTTTTCTCTTCACTTGGGGTTACTAGACAGTAACCAGAGCAGTTATGCTTTAAACAGTTGGTCCTAATTTCCCCGCTGATTCCGAAGAAGAGCTTGAGTTGATCACCACAGTCGAAATCATGTAGCTTATTAAAGTTTAACGAGACCAAAGGCAAGGAACTACTAAAGGTGGCGATAGAACGTTCATGCTGCCTCAAAAATCCCACGATGGCCCTATGCCCTTCCTATTGCCCTGGAAGATGGCACCTGTTGTGCTACCCCGAATACGTCAAGTCCAGCATTAATGCTAAGCAAAACGAGATCAATTAGTCTCTTCTCAGTCGTTGACAAAGTAGCTGAAGCCTGGCATACTATGCCGCTTGAAAGCGTTTGTCGCATGGACTTTTTCACAAATTGCTCGTATTAGCCCTTCTTATTGTTTTATTTAACGTGATTAATCTCACCTTAACGACTGCATTTTTAGTACAGCTGAGTGATGTACACACTCTCATAAGATCTTTAACAGCTGGAGCCATACAAGGGCCTCTTCTAACACCTTTACTCTTTGCACTTTACGCGGCGATGTGCTTCAGCTTAACGGCCCCTACACGCGGATTACATTATATGTAGATAATACGGCTATTTGCTCCTCGTCCAGTCGCCTAACTTATCGCACAGGCCTTTGCAGTGCTACCTAGTGACACTTGCCAACTGTTGTCTTCGTTAAAAAATTACATTTAATGTGGGAAAGAGCAGAGTCCATTTTAACACGATGAAGCGCACGGCACCATTACCGCTGCTGCACTTCGAAATAAAGGAATCCCCTGCGGCCTAAGTCAAGGCGACTGTTCCTTTAAAATTATAAGCGCAGCTTTGTAGGTGCAATTCAAGTAAAGTCCAAAACTATTCAAGCGTAGTAAAATTTAAATAAATCGCTTTTTCTTTTCTTATAGTCTATGCTTGACCGTAAAAAATTTTAAGAGAAATGACAATGAAATCAACTTTCCATAAAAATTGCAATAAAAACTGGAAAAAAATCTTTGGAGTCGTTTGCTTTTTTATATATATCTTTGTTCCACTCTTAAAGATGAAAGTTTTATCTTAACACCGTTACAAGCTGTTTAAAAATATATTAAATGTATTAACCAGAAAATTTTCTTTGTCCAATGGTTAACAAAAAAAGTTGCATAATAGTATAATATAGTTACACATATGAATTGGATATTTTTAGAACTAAAACTCTTTTTAATATTGTAGGGTCAACAAACAGAAGCACCTTATTTTTAAGGTGGAGTTTTCTGCGCCTACATATAATGGGTATAGGACATTCTTTGCAGCGTTCATTAATCTCAAGACATATCAACTTGAGCGTTCCAAGTGCGTTTATAATCATAATAACTTCTAAATACTTAACACGAGAGCTCCGCGGAATAGCAATTTTAAGTTAATGTAAAGTTTGGCGGTTTTAAATGTAAAGGCTTTTTTATAATCAATGCTGCACTTCTACAAGCGTTGATCATTATCTTCCTCAGCTTTTTAATCCCTTAGATTTAAATTAATTGTCCCTACACGAACTGTTAATTTTCTATTTATTATATAATATCTGGAGTAGGATCTAGCAAAGTTTCTTAATAATGCAAGTATCACACCCTCTGCAACTTTACCAATGCTAGTAGTAGACTCATGGGCAGATAGCCTTTAATAAGGTTCCCCCTTTTTTTTTTAATTGGAAATAAAAACAAATTCCACTATCTTCCAACGAACGGGAAAGTAAGATATAGTTAATATCGATATAAAAAGCTCGTTTATATGGGCAATAGCCTTAGTAATAAAATGTTTGATCATTAGGTTGGGTATACTGATTAGTCCCACAGCCATTTGGTCCTTAAGCAGTTGATAATACTAATGATTTCTCTTCACTATTAAAAATAAAGATTGTTTAATATAGTTAGAGGTCGCCTCAAACCAGGGCCCACTCCTCTTATTGATTCGCAGTGGAACTCTTGGAGAACGAAGACAATGATTAAGGGAAAACGTTAGAATTATCTCTGGTAGTATGTACTAATACCTAGAACGGAAAAGGAGCGTGAAAAAAAAGGGGCGAGGTGGGGGGGGGTTATTTTAATACAGTCAATCAAAGGGTTCTTTACAAAAGGTTACATAGCATTTTCTGAAGTATATCCGTTTAGATTAAATCTAAGATTCTATGAATAAACATTTTTAATTTGGTTCCGTTAATATACGTGTCAGAGTCGATAGTTAGCACAATAAATATCTGGTTTACATAGCCCTGCCAATGTGTTTTAAATCGTGGTTATTTTAAAAATATTAGTTTATGATTTTTTTAATTGTTTCAATTTTAATTATAGTTTTTGTGCGGTTTACTTTTGTTTAAATGTATGTGTAGGTTGTCTGCGTATATTTCATAATAGTATGTGCTACTATATTTTCATAATAAATTGGTGGAATTTTCATTATAGTGCACTGACACTATTTACTCTAGCTACTGAATTACAAAAAAGAGTAGCGGGTCACCTCGCAATAAAAGAAAAAGATCTCTCCAGCCGAGCTACTGGTTAGCTTTAGGCATAGCTTTACAACTTAGCCCTCACTAAGTTATATGCACTTACTAACTACAGAATGCTAAATAAATTGAGACAAGGATTGAGGGGCCTGTTAAAATTTCCATAAGGTCAAAGCCACAGGGTTTAAACACTTCAGCTCTTTTGTCTCAAAAAATTAATTACTTTGTTGTAGGCTATTTTCCCCTAAAAGTCTGTTTTTTAAGATTTTAATTTAAAAACAGTATCTCCTTTTAATCATATTCATAATAGAGGAGGGCGGAACTAGAAAGCTTAGCTTAGAAGTTGAGGCAGTATCATACTCATTTTGAATTGTAGATTAGATGATAGACTGGATCATCAATATCCGACTCAGATGACGGATGTCGAATTTAATTGCAACTTTAAAAGAGACACTCCGCAGTTGGGTGCGATTTATTCGTTATAAGGGCGCAAGTTCGACAGCGGAAAAGTATATTTATAAGATTTTTGTCCAATAATTTTTAAAAAGTTGGTTAATAAGTTATTTTGATAGTTGAGCCTCCAAGAAAAACATAGTCTACCAGCTCGATAAGAACTGAATTATGACTGGTGGATTACTCGCAAATAGAATTTATACTTGTAGCGACTCATATTTTTTTGATACCGCAATGTCCACTACATCAATGCCCCCCCGTGGTGTAATGTGAGCTGGGGCATCTGGCGCAGAACAACGGAATCAGGTAGCCCAATTTGCTAACAATTCCCAAGTTATAGTTTGCACAGCGGCTGTTCCAATTGTGTGCTTGCGATTAAGATTTTTGGCCTGGGTCCGATAAGCCGAAAATATAATCTAAGTTTTCATAAGATAACATCTTGTTAGGGAGCTTATAAGCAGATATTTTTACGTTGCTCCTGTAATTTAATGCGTATCCCGATTGCTTCCAAGCTCTAAAGATTTCTTTAATACATTTCGAAACCTTTCTTAACTATAATTGCTACCACTCCTTTTTTCGAGGCCATGCGACGCACCTATAAGTAAAATAATTAGATATTTAAATTTATTGCCTTTTTTCAAGTGAGTTTCCGAAATGAAAAAAGCGCCAATTTAATAACGAGTAATTCAAATTTATTGTTTCTTAAACCGTCTGCTTCCAAGAGAAAATCAAAATTTTTAAGCGGTATTCATTATTCATTTCCGATCGTTAAGTTTCTGGAATAATTCGCTTATTGAATTTTAAATTTAGTTACTGATAGCCTCAGTTAAGGGGACTACTAGATAATTAATTATTAAATTATCTAAATTAGTAGACGTTGAAGGTCTCCTATCACCACTCGACATTTTGCTAGCATAACTCATTCCAGGTCCTGTAAAAAAATCTCTGATATTTTCTTATCGTCATTTTTCCCAGCCGTTGTAAGAGGAGTGTTTTAATATGAAAGATGCACTCTCTGTAGTTTGCAGTGTGATCGCCATTAAGTTTGCACCTCTTAGCTTTTCATCTTACTCTTTTGGGCATAACTTCATGGTATATTATCTTCTCGTCATTTGGCACGTTTGTAGTCAAAGGAACCAAAATTATCGCTATGTTCAAATAATTGGCATCTAAAGCCGTGTGCAGTTCTATCACAATTTTTTAGAGGTTCCAGAGAAACTGTACTGTAGCTTATATTTCTCACGTTATATACTATATTCAGATTGAGGTAATTTAACAAGATCAAAGGCATTGGTATTTTAAGCTTGTCGTTGCGTCGCATTCTGATAAGTACGGAAGGAGAGAACCCTTAATTTTTCAGCTTTTGATTAATATGTTTTGCAGCTTAGCTAAATAAAGACCCCGCGCGAGGCCATCTTCATCTCTTTATTAGAAGGTAACTGACAGGTATAATGTTCATGACCATTAAGGTCAAGTAAAGGACTGTAAGTTTTCTAACGTCATCTTTGGGAGGAGCCATATTTTTTATGTCATCTCTCGCATTTAAAGCGGAGTTTATAGAAATGTTGTCAGCTTCTAATTGTGAGGATAAGAATACCCAAATTGAATTACGAAGAATATTTGGGAGGCGGTGGGGAGGAGGGGAAGGAGGCTAGTAAATTTATTAATATTATAGTTACTATTACTAATATAATTATCAATGTTATTATCATTAAATTTGGTTCAGTTCAAAAGACAAATTAAAAACAAATTGTGGTATTTATATGTAGAGATATTTGGTTAAAAAGGTTTATTAGAAATTGTGTACAAAAATGCTGTATACGTAACCACCCTACCTGAAAAAAATGCGCGATGGCACCGACTGGAAGCGAACTCGTGACCTTAAGATTGCGACAATGCTATAACCACTGAGCTGTTGTGACAACCCAGATAACCGGTCGACAAATTATGTATACAACGTTGTTAAGGCTTATAAGATAGTTGAATTTTTTTTGTTCTGATTGGTGTAACTGGTCTTAAATTAAAAAGCTAATGGTTTAAGGTAATTTGAAAATATAAGTCGTGTTGGGCTAAAGCTTAAGCGTTAGCGATGACCAATCAGCATTGTAAGTTAAATAAAAATTACGCATGGTTAAAAGGGCCAATGACAGTAGATGTAGCTAAAGGAAATTTAAAAGTGGAATGTTTAGAATGCAAACAGCACAGGTATACTGTGAATACTCGTTTATCCAAGTCTAAAGATCTCTCGGGCGTAGTGCTAAGCGATTTATTAAAAGATATTTCTGAATACTTCCATTTAATTTTTGAGTTAAGTAAAATTTATAATTAAGATTATGTTGTTTATGCTAGTTTCATCAATTTGTTGCTATTGTTACTATTGTTATTTTTGTCTCTATGTTAAGTGTTTTTTTGAAAACCTTCGACGCAATGCTAATGCCACCTACTAACGGATTAAGCTGTTGTAATTACCGCATCTCCAAAAAAAGATGCCCCACAATTTGATGTGGAAGGGTATACGTCCTATACAAGCAGCACACCCATCAACTACTAGCAGATGAAGTCAATTGCTAACTTTGAGAAGGCGCACGCTCTCGCCGGCTACAGCAATGGGCTCTAAATATAATACGGTTAGGGCTAGAAGTTCTTAAATATAAAAATTATAGCTGTGCATATATGAGATTGCTTTAATACAAGCTTAAACCGAATGTGTACTCTATCATCCTGTTAGAACTCCTAAAATTGGTGTTTTCTTTAATGACCCGTTTGAGCTTCAGCTATATCATGGAAATAGGTTGGTTCTCGCATTAAAATTTCATATAATAGCTTGAGTCTTTAAATTTTGTGTTATTATTAATGTTTTAATTTCTTACTTTATCTGCATAATATTTGTCAATAAAGAGCAATAATAAGTGAGAAGATTTCTCCACATCCCAAACAAAAAACCTGCTTACTGGTGCTTGCTTGGTTTTATAAAGTATATATTTAAAAAATTGTACTGAAGCATAGCTGCTTTAATACATCATACGCGTGTTTGTTACGTTTAAAAAGACAAGTTCTCATAACTCTTCTCACAACTCCGTAATCTAGACCCGAATTGTAGAGTAAATAACCTTGGGAGAATGAAAATGGCTCTTTTTTGTGCACTTTGACGGTATTGCTCAGAAAGGAAAGGTCAGTAACATATTATCAAACCTTTTAGATGAGCTTCTCCCAAGGCTAAATAAGCTAAAATAAACTAAAATAAATTGTCTACCTGTTAAGTAGTGCAGAGTTCAGGTTTTTGTCAAAAGTTTGAGATGGGTGTAAGCTCTGGTGAATAATTTCTAGTCTAAGCGCAGAATGTCGGATCATTCGTTCTAAAGGAATTCTTTTTGATTCGTAAAAATTAAATGGATTTTTGTTCTATCAGCAAAAATTTTATTTGTTTTAGCCGGAATTTTGTTTAATCAAAAAAAGTTTAATGAATTGTTTTCCTCTACACATCTCTACTTATCTAAGCACTTGGTAACGTAATAGAATGGTAAGCAAAATCTTTTCTATATATTAATATCTATATTTGCTTAAAAACTGAAAATTTCAACTTGATGCTTTATGTATTCGTCAACTGACAATTAGAGATCTATAAACAGCAAATTGTAATTTTAATATTAAAGAATATTTTGGTAATGATGTATTAAACGAGTACATCAGAGTTACCATAACCGAATAAATTGTTAAAAATCAAAAAAACTAAGCAAAACAGTTCGAATGTGCTTATTTATACAATGCCTTATCTACACAATTAATTTGAGATAATTTAAAGTTACGGCCATTTCTCATAGAAATTGTATTTGTTCGTTGAATATTAAATTATTTTTAACAAGTTATAAATATTTTGATGAAGTGTTGTCTGTGAAAAATAAAAAGACCTCGTTATTTCATTTTATTTTAAATGTCAAATCTTGGGGTATTGTAAGTTACTTTAAAATTGTTAGTTTTCAAATTAGTACTACACAGTCTGTCGTAATCTTTATAATGGTTAAAAAAACTAAAAAGCGTTAATATGTAAATAAACCCAAAATAGAAATGAGAAATTTTTATTAGATAATATATATGGTACATGGTAACTGTGCCACACCCCACGCAGTAAAAGGAAGAGCATGAAAATTTAGACTTTCTGCTGAAGACTTGATGTCTAAATGCACGTGGACTGCAAGACTAATTAATGTGTTACGAATTTTATGATATTGAGCGTCCCTGCTTGGTTTTTGAAGGTATTTTATATCTTCCCTCTTCATATTCAAAAATTTAAAAGTATTGCTGCTAAACTTTTGGCCTAAAATATAAACTTTATTTCCGCGTCTTCTACACCACGTTGTTATAACAAGCTTTGATAGCTTTAATAGAAACCTCTTTAAATTATACTTAAAACATTTTCTTAACGTTTTTACAGATAAGGCCTAAGGGAACCCAATAACTAGGACACATAAAGTTGTTATACTAGCTTTCATAATATTTACATACCACCGAGAGGAGCGTTGTGCTATTATTTGAGGACAGTTAACTACTAAAACGTTCAGCAAAATCTTCAGAAATAGGTCTTAGCTAAAGTCCTCTTTACCTAGTTTCAAGGATGAGCAACTACTCAGTTTCTATAGTGGATAAGGTAGTAGCTCTTATATATTGAATTTCCATAGTGTTTGTGCCTTATGCTTTTATGCTGGCAAAGATATTTGCATTGTGACCTTATAAAGTAAGCGAACCCTTACAGAAACTTGGATTAATAAAGCTTTATAAAGGCTTCCTTAGCTTCCACCTTTAGTAGTGAATTTAAAGCTTTTTAAGTCGTTATGTTACTCCTCTCTACCAACAGAAAAGCTGCTAATAACTTACAGGACTGACAAGTGGATTGCCAAAACTTAAGGCTTTTTACTTTGTTCGTCACTGGAAAATGTTTTTTAGAACTATAATTTTTAAAACTATCCATTAACTATTTACTTCAGGATAACTTTTTTTAAGCACTCGCCATTTTAAACCAAACTTTAATTTAACCAAAGTTGTAACAAATATAAATCAAACTTATTTTACTTATACAAGTGTAAAGCTGTGTATACAATATTTATTTCTTTTTGAGTAATGAATTTTTGCGGATTATTTCCTTTTTTCTTAGTAACTTCCAATATTTCCTGTCATTGGTAGTATACGCTGCAATCGACAAAACAAATGAATTTTATGAGTAAAATAAAATTTAAAACTGAGTAAAAAAAAACAAAGGTAAAAAGTTATGTTTAAAGCTTAAAAATATTATAATAAAAATGTATACTTTCCAAAAAAATTGTTATATATATCATGTGGCTTAAAACCAGCATATAGTATAGTTAGTATTTAAAAACACTAAAAAGACCTATATAAACGAAACTTTAGTAATAAAAGTATGTATTATAGTAGATCATAACTTATAGGTTCCAATATAGACCAAAGCCACTCAGGATATTCATCGCTTTCCGGTGGTATAAGTAAAGTAAGAAACTTTTAACTTTCAAAAATAAATAGAATTAACTTTGGCTTTAACTTAGGATCTTCTCCTGTTATATATATATTTGCACCTGCGCATACAGTAGGATCCACTTCTTTATAAATAATTGCTAAAAAAACGTGTTAATTAAATGAAAAATTCAACTACTATCAGGCCATAAAATATGTAAAAGTTAAAAAAAAATTACGAGCAATTTCTTTTGAAGGTTTTAAAAGATTTACATATGAAGCATGAATACACCGCCTTAGTAACTTTACAGTACTCATAAGGCAAGCCAAAGTCAGTACGAGCCTGAGCGAAAAATTATCCTAAGTTTTACTGTTCTATAAGCAATCGCGTGGGCCCAAGGGAAGTGTAGAATCGGTAATAAATAATTTCACGTTTTTTCACTTACCTACAAAAAATAGGGCTGTAAAAGAAAGTTTAAAGTTTGCAAATTATTTGAAATAACACAAAGAATTCCAATTAATTCTAGCGTAGTATGGAATTATATTATTTCAAATAATTGGTCTATCTAACTCTTATGGAAGGATACATCCGTTAATAATTTCGCCTAGTAAAAGTATGTCAGATAACTATAATTTAACTCTTTTTTAAATATTAAGATTTGGAAATTGTTTTAGAGTTATATATACATTATTATAGTCATACAAAGTAAGCGTTTAAAAGATGTTTAAAGACCGGATAGGAGTAACTATAATAGGAAAAAAATTTAAAAGGTCTCATTGGATGAATATGGTGTGTTAGTTTCGAAAAAATTAACGCTGTATTATAAAAATTGTTTCTAATGACTTTGAGCTAAAGGACTTATTAAGTTTTTAACTCCCTCATAAAAAAGGGTTTAATAATATTTTGAAGTACTAAGAAAACAAAATGTGGAACAGATTTGGTTTAACAGATTTTGCAAATAACGTAATTCAACGTGCTTCTTCGGTGTTGGAACAGGCAACAGAGATAGTATGCCTCTTTCCTTCTCATGCTTCGGCTCTAAGAGTTTTTTTTTTACTTTAGTCAATAAAAAAATTTTTACTTAAGCCAATCACTTTAAGTTACTTTTGTGAACTTTTTGGAACTTTGAAATTAATATATTATGTTATAGCTTGCTCCTTCTTTCCCTTCACCTTTGGAAGAATTTGTTAATGCTTGGATGAAAATATTGGATTGCTATAAGCATGCTCTTGCTGAGGAAGAAATGTCTTCTGAATTTAAACTTCCTGAACTTTTAAGTAAAATGATGACTCTTCTCATAGAAGAGGACAGAAAAAGGTGAAAGACTTTATTTTTCTATTTTTTAACCAATAATAATAACAAATTTAAGAACTACACAGAACAGCAATGTCCCCATTTTAAATTATTTAGTAAAAAATAATGTATTAGATTCTCTTTTTCTAATGGGCTCTAGAGACGTAATAAATTTTATTTTCCTGTTTGAACTGTTCTTTTTAGAGATTTATGAAAAGTTTTCTTTCATATATTTAACTTCAGATTCCAAAAGGAATGAAACTTTATGCATTTCAAACTTTTTTTTCTTTTGTAGAGGGAATGCACTATAGCGTAATATCCTACGAAACCGTAATAATAAAAATTTATATGAATAAATGAAAAGCATTTTAAAAGTTAAAAGTATAGTACTATTTAAAGAAGCATAATTAAGCGATTACCATGTAATTTCTTACATAATATGAGTTACTTCTAAATTTTACATTCCTGCGCTTCATATTTTTGTTTTTACTTTATAATGTTGGAAGTTATTATGATTTCTTATTGCTTTTGTGTTCCTTATCATATTTATTGTGTTAAATTTTTTATATGTCAGTATAAACACTTTCTTTCTTGATTTTAATTTTACCGTTGACTTAAAAATTTTTTAAAATATAATCATATTATTAGGTAGTTACATAAGCCTTATTAACTTTCTATATGCATAATATAAATATTTTTTTTATGTATTTGTATAAAAGAAACTATTAAATTAGTTTTACTTAACTTTACTATTTTATTCCTAAGGTTCATCGTCCTCTAAGAAAACTGATGCGGTCGTATTATCTTAAAAGGAACAGCGCATCAGATGAAGTAGAAAACTATAACAAACTTTTCTTGTTTATATTTATTTATAAAGTTATTTTTATTTTTAAAATATTTCTATGTATTATTAAAAAATAATAATAATAAGTGAGAAGGTTTTTTAAATTACAAATTTTTTTCACTAATTTTTTCTAAAAAAAGTATTTCCTATTTTTTTTTATTACTTTTTCTTATTATAATACATATTACTTTATAACTCTGATAGTAGAAAAATTGTATATGAGTAAATATATTGTTTTATATTAATTATCTTTTTCAAAACTATTATTAGTATTATAGTTTATAAAAAAATTTTAATTTTTTATGTATTTATAAGTAAAACGTCATTTATATTTATTATATAATTTATAAAAACTTTTTTAAGTACTATTATTAAATATAAAGAACGATCTGTACTATTTGCATAATTTTTTATTTGGTATTACATAATATTATTTTTTTTACTAATAAATTTTGTAATAGTAATATTTATAATTATTTTAACTTTGATATAAAATTATTTATAAGTAACTCTAATGTTTCATATATTTACTTCTATTATAACAATTATTAGTATAATAATAGTAATAACAAAAATGTACAGCAAGGATACGTACTTATATTTATAATTATTGTGTTTGTTTATGTAAACTATATATATATATATAAAGTATCAACAAAAAGTTGGAAGTTTTTTTTTACTTTATTATTATTATAGTAATAATAAATTATTAATAATTCTGTTTTATTTTTATTTTTTACCTTTTTTAATAACTTTTTTACCAAAAAAACAGTTTTTTATATATTTTTGATATTTTTACGAGTAAATATATTAACATTACTATAAACAATTTTCAATATTATTAATAACTTTTAATCAAAGAGATTAGTAAAAAAGATGGCAGTTTTATTATTTTTGTTAATTTTTTTTGGCAATAACTTTTTAACCATGAAACTAGTTTTATTATTTTCTTACTATTTTTTAATTTTTTTTACTTCCATATTCAATTTTCTAAAATTTTTTTTTATTCATATTATTTTTCATATTTTTCAAACATTAATTAGTTTTCTAATAATTTTATAACGTAAAATTTACAATAATCAACTTTATGAATTTAGTAAGTAAAAATAAAACGTTTGTTATTATGATGATATAATTATAAGTGAATATATATTATCTTATTTTTAATAAAATAAAAAAAGTATAATACTTATACTTATTTTTTTAATAAATGCTTGTGAACTTTTTTCTCTTTTTGTAATTAATTATTTATTTCTTTACGTTGTATAATTACAATATTTTTAATATTTTTATATTTTATTAGATACTTTTCATAATCAATATACTTTTTTAATAGCTTTGTGTTCTTTATTAGATTAATTATTTTTTATTAAGAATATTGTTTTTTTAAAAACTTTTGTATGTATTTTTTATTTATTTTATCATTCAATTTAATATATATTTATAATATATTATTTACAATATTTGAGATATTCAATTTTTTTCTTGACCTTTTATATTCTTTTAGTATATGCTCGTATTATAGTTTATTTTTATGAACTTTTTTTTACTATTTATTTTAGTATTATTTTATATTATTTTTTATTTTTAACGCAATATTTCTTTGTTAATACTTATTGTTTATTCTTTATATAAATATAAATGATATTAATTTTCATACTAATTACTACAGTAATTTGTTTTATTAAATTTTTTTAGTGTTTATTATGAAAGTTTGCTTAGAAATGAAGATTTTTATTTTATTAACCTTAATATTTATATATATATTTAAATTTATTATAATTTTTATTGTACTTTCTTTGTTTTTTTATTTGTAAGCTTTTTGATAGCAATTATAATTTTTATAAAACTTATATATTTTAGGAACTTTTTTAATTTTTTTAATTTTATTTAACATTACCAACATACTTATTAGTTTTCTAAATTTATTATTAATTTTATAAGTTTTATAGTTTTATTTATCTTTTATAATTTTATATTCTTGCTATTAATTATTTTTTTTTAGTTCTACTTTTAATAAGATATCGTATTTTATTTTCTATTAATAAATATAAGTTTTAATTTTATATAAACTTTACTATATAATTAATATATATATATTATTAATAATAAGACGTTTATAATCAATATTGTTAGACTTATTAATTATTTTTTTTATTTTTGCAGATGTTGGTTTCTTTCTTTTCTTTACTTTCATCAAAACTTGTGAAGGAACCTTCTAATGTGCAATATTTTATTATAACCGACTCTTCTAAAGTTAATTCGTTTTTAAAAATAAATATATGTTATGTTCTATATAAACTTTTTTACTATAAATAATATACTTTTTCATATTTTATAATGAAGCTAATTTTTATAATTTAAAATATATTATTTATATTTATATTTTATTAAACTATTTTTGTATAATATACTTTTAAATATTTTTATATTGGATGTAGTCCATTTTTATTATTATCATATTTATTATAAAAATAAAAAGTATTAAATGCTTTTAGTAATAATTATTATAAATGTTTCCATAGTTATCTCTTATTTATATTTTTATTATTATAATAAGATATATCATACTTATGTATTTTTATGTTATTTTAATAATATTAAAAAAATATATATTTAGCTTATTTATGTATTATTACCAATTTACTTAATAGTAATTATATTACTATATAAAAAAAGCTTGCTCATACAGTTGTATATAATTATTATATTTTTATTATGATTAAAATATTTTTAAAAAATATATATATAATATCCGGAATAAATATATACTAATAAATTGTGTTTATAATTTTATATATAATATAAATTATTACTCTCATATATTCATGATACTAATATATTATAAAGCATACTTATACATATTTATAAGTTATATTTTTATACCTTTTATTGTATATATAATAAAATGATAATATACAATTTTCTTATATTTTTCTTACATTTTTCTTACTTATTATCTTGGATACTTTAACTTATTCTAAACAATTTTAAGATTAATTTCGTTATTATAAAACTTTTATACTTAAAAAGTATTATATTTAAGAACATTCTCATATTCGTAGCAATAAATTATGTTTAAGATATTCTTTTTAGTTTTTTCTATTTTTTATTTTTATGAAATTTAATATTCATATTAATAACATTCTTTTTATTATCCAGGAAGCAAAAGATACAGAATCTTTAAACTTTTTTCTTTCTGATGTAATAATTGATTTTTTGCTGAAGGAGGTCCTCCTTTTCCCCCATTTATTTTAATAGTTATCGTTGAATAATCACACTTTTTTATTATAAAAAAGCAAAAAATTTATTAAACATTAAAAGTTTAGTTAAAACGACTTTTACTTTAAAAAGTTAAAAGAAGAATTAAAATTAATTAACAAATACGTTACTAATTTTTGTTTTTTTCTTTTAAAACAAAATTTATAGGAAAAGTTTTTTATAAATAATATACAAAACTACTTTGGACAATTTTTTTAATAAAAGTTTTAATATGAAGTAAAAGTGAAGTAGCCGTTTCCTTATTAAAATATTTTTTTTTTAAAAAAATAATTATAAATTATGATAAGTTTGGTTAAATGAAACGTGTTTTATTATTTTTTTTTCTGCGTTATAGCATTTTTTACAGTAATAATTTATACTTGTCAAGCAAAAATTGGTTTATTTGGTGCAGTTTAGTCGTTTAGGAAGTCTCTAACAAAAAATATATTTAATAAAACTCGGAATGCAAGCAAAGAACTGAGCTGATAAGTGGCGGGCCAGTAGTAAAAAAGTGTTTACTTAGCCTTATAATAACTTACCAATGAGTGAACTATAAGCACTTGTAATTTGCTCTCTTCTCTCTCTGATCATATACATTATTTTTTTAATCCGACGAAGGGTAGTATGAACTTAACAATATTAGCGAATGACAGTTTGTTTTTAATTTAATAATAGTGATAATTGAATAATTGAACTTTTTCAATAATCACAGTTATTAGTAAAGTCTCCGATCATGATTGTTTTCCCTACAGTGTTACAAGTATTAATGAACTTTTCGAGGGAACTAACAAAAACCCTCGGAAGTAAAAGCAATGGCGTTCGTACTAAACCTTTCTAGAGGACTCTAAAATCTAATTTAGCTAATAGCAGTTATTATAGTGACGCCTTAAGGAGTTTGATTGACCCCTGACTAGTAAAGCAGACAGTGATGTAGTTTTACCTATTGCTGTGCTTATTTGCTTGTTTTCCATATAAAATTGTGAAATATTATCTTTTTTCAACTCTTTTAAATAATAAAATTATAAAAATTTTCATTGTTTTAATTGAGTTCATTTGAAAACTTTAAATTTTTATCATAATTTTATTGTAAGAGTGTTAAGTATTCGCTATTTATAAGGAAACAGCCGCTTTTACAATTTGTTATGATGAGAAAATAATATATTGTTACTTAATTGAGTATTAGAACATAAATTGTTAACACATTGTGCGACAAATTGTTAAATGGTTTGCATACTATTTATAATGTATATTAACTAAGTTGTAATTGGATACTTTTTGTTTGGTATCATTTAATGGTTATTTTGGTCACAGTTTATAGCCAGAAGTTGGCTCAACACCGGAGCCTTCACTTTTCTTTGCTTAATTTTTTGTTTAATCGGGTACCACTTAACATTAATTGTATCAGTTTAAGTTTAAAGTTTAGCTAATTTGAGCCGATTTGTATTGGCGCTATTTACCCTATAATTTTAATTTCTTTGTCCTATTTATACTTTATGTATATTATTGTTGTTAATGGTTATTAACTTTAACAATATTATCATTTGTAGTTTAGTTTTTTGTATGAAGTTAAAAAAAAAATAGTAAACTTTACTAAAAATATAAACGATAAATTTAAAAAATTATTATTCGGTAATATAATATTTTTAAGTTATGAAATAAAATATTCCTTAAAAAAAATAAAACGAGAAACTTTAATAAATAATATAAAAGAGATTTATTATTAAACCTTGTTAAATATGTATAAGGAATCGAACTCTTGCGCTATAGCTCGAATGGGGATGCTTAATATTTTGGAGTTAACCATTCAGCCAACTGTTTCAAAGTATATTACGGATTATTCCAACTTTCCTTCTCTCATTGTAAAATTATGCAACTTTTCGTTTATTATTTAACTTTTTTATCATTATATTTATGCTTTTTGCCTTTTATAAGGACTAAATATTTTTTATTTTATAAAATAGTAATTCTAATAAAATTACTTGAAACTTTTATTAAAAACAAAAAGCAGAAAAAAACTTTATTTAAAAAAAATATATAAAGTTTTTTTTATAAAAATATCACATACACTTTTTTATATGTAACTTTTTTAACAATAGTACAAACGTACTTATTCTGTATTTATAACTTTTTCTAAATTCATATATATAACTTTTATAGAATTTGTATAAAAAAATTACCTTTTTAAAATATAAATTATACATTTAACAAAATCTATTTATTTTATGAACTAAAAGGCCAACAAGTTGAATCTTCTGTTAAACTCCTTGCCGACTCACACAAGTTTCTCTATAAAGGAAGGATCGTTAAAAGTTATAAAATATTTATATTTGTAAAATTAGTGTTTTATAATAGTAATTTACTATTAGTCATACATATATAAATAAATATAATATATAACTTAACATGGAATATTTTATAATTATATATAAATTATTATTATAATAATAACAAAAGTAAAGATATACTATTTACTTAAAGTGATAATTATCGAGCATATATTTAAATAAATTTGAAAGTAAGTAAATAAATAAAAAAATATAACAATTTAAAAATAATGTAAATAAATGTGGAAGTAAAGTTTAAGTAAAAAGTATGTATAACGAGTAATAAAATAAAATTGTAGTGAAGCTAAAATGATATAAACTTTATATTACTTTTGCTACGATTATTAATATTATTAAGTAATAATGTTTACTTATTATACATATTATTTACTGGTATTTGTGCAATGTTTATGCCACAAATGAGTGGTTTATTGGCTTAATCTTCTTCACAGTTTTATAATTTTTATTATTGGCCATATTTTAAGCGATTAACGGGCACGTGCGACCTTTACGTTTTTTTTAAAATACCGTTTTTATATACTTTTAAAACTAATAATAATAAATATTTTCTACATTTTTTGTTAAACTTTGTAATATGGATAAAGTTTTTAAAATTTAGTTTAGAAGAGTAACAGAAGATAGGTTCTATTGATTTTCTCTGTCGAAATGCTAACTATAAGAAGATAAAACTTTTATTGCTCAGAGACCTTTTACGAAATAACAAATACGATGAATAGTAATAATAGTGAAATTAGTCCTACATTTTCTTTAATGAAAGAAGATTGGTTGGGAAATAGTAGTGTACTACGGGATTGGTTTCTGCCTTTCATTGAAATATAACTACAAAATTTTAATTCTAATTCTTGAAATTTGCGAGTTTATTTAGAAAAGTTTCCCGTTTACTAAAAAGGATCTATATAATCCAATATATAGCACTAATATAATTTTTTAAGGAACCATCATTTTAATAAGTTTCATTGTTTATATTTAGGAGGAAAACTCTTCACGTTTATCAGCTTTACTGAGTTGGCTGAAGTATATAGACAGCTGTCTGCTGAAAGCAACGAAAGTACTTGTTTAATTTATAAAAAAAAAATATTAAATAGGAAAAATAATAAATAAAATAGATTTTCACTAAATAAATAAAGAAAAAGAAAGTTAATAAGTATAACAATAAATATATGAATAATATTAATTTGTAATATTTTTATATATATAATATAAATGTTTTTAGGAAGTTTCTATCACTATTTGTAACGAAGTGGTTGCTGATGTTTTCGCTCCGTTTTTTAGGCAGAGACTTTTCTGCAGGTTTCTATAATAATACTTATAATAATAATAATAATAAACAATAATAAGTAGTGATGAAAAAGTTGTATATGGAGCAGCTACGTATACTCTTCATTGTCTTAATGCTGTATGAATTCTTTGCTTATAATTAAAATATTTTTATACTATTTATACTTTTGGAAGAAAATTTATTCTTATAATAAAATATGTTTATAGTTAATTCCTTATTTTATATATAGAAATTTGTATTACTTTTTATAATTATTTTTTTGTTATATCTATTAATTTTTAAAATAAATTTTATTTTCCAACAATTACTTTTTCTGTTTGTTGATTGTATACACAACTTATTGTTGACTTTATTGTGATATCATTATTATTATTGTAAATGTTAATACATTCAAATAATTATTTACTTTTACATGTTATATAAATATATTTACGATATATAAAACATTTCTTTTAATTTATTTTCTTTTCGCGTAGTTTATGTTTACATATATAAGTAACTATTAAATATCCTTTTTTAATTAATCATTAAATTTATTGATTATTCTATTGCTATTTTTTATATCCATATACTAATTTTTTAATGTATTTTCATATTTATTATAAAAATAGGTTAAAAAATTTAATATTATTACTTTTCTTATTTACTAATATTATTTGTTTTATATTTTCTATGTGTTATACTTATTTTATTTATTATTATAACTAAATAGTGTTATTTTATCTAGTATTACTTTATAATATATATTTCTTTCACATAAATATATTTACTATTGCTATAATTTATTCTTATTTCCTTTATTATTAATAATTTTTAATGACTGTTATATTCATTATATTTCTTTAAATTCAAATTATTTATTTTATTTCATTTTTTTATTTTACTCTTATTTTTTAATACTAAAATTTTATTTTATGAACTTATCATTTTCTTATTCTTTTTTATATAGTTATAATTTTAATATCTAAATATTTTCATTTAATATATAAATTAATTTTTTTTTTAGAATTTTTTTTATATTTTTACTTTAATAATAAAGTTTTTTTAGTTTATATTATATTGTATTAGAATTTCCTTTACTATTATTAATTATTTTTAATAATATTTTCTTCACACAATTTACTTCACCTTCTTACTATTATTTTTATATTTGCATAAAAATTAACATATATTTATTTAATTTTTATAGTTTAATATTTTTCATCCTACTCTTTATGTATTGTATTTATGATAATAGTATGTAGGAAAATACTTTTGAAGTCTTTTTTATTTTTAAATTTATATTTTTTACATTAAACAGTAATTCTCAAATAATATTGTTTGAAGTTTAATATTTATTTATCAATATTTTTAACTCTGGCGTTATTATTATAACAATTTTATATAGCATTTTTTTAAAAAACTATTTTATACTTTTTTTCAAGTTGTACATTTTTATTTTCCTTTTTTTTATAATATTTTTGATGATAAAAGTATTTATGTACTGTTGAAAATATTGACATATATTGTTTAACTTTTATTTTTATAAATATTATAATTGCAAAACTTTTTCAGTAAAAAGTAAATATAATCATTTTCTATAAATAACAAATTTATTAAATTTTTTTACTAGTTTACCATTTTATAATAATTTTTAATTTTTATAAAATATTTTTATATATACTATTATTTTATTAATACTATAAACAAATAGATCAATACGAATTTGCTTTTTGACGCTGTTTCGGATTGCTTTACGGCTTTAGTCTTTCTTGAGGGTTCTGCTGTGTATAATTGTATTACTAAAAATTCGTATGAAGTAATTATTATTATGATTATTAAGTTAAATTTTTGTAGAACTTTAAATCTTTTTAAATTTTTATTTAGTTCAATTTTTTTATTATATATATATTTATATTGCTATCAAAAAGTATAAAATTTATTATTACTGACCACTCAAAGTATTTTATAACTATTTAAAAGTTTGTACATAAAAATTTATTATATAAAGCTAAAAACTTTACAATCGTAGGAAGTAACAAAGTTTCTATAAGCTTATTATGTTTGATATAAGCTCTATTATACTTTTAATATATATTAATAATAATAAAGAAAGTAACTTTAAATGTTATGTTTAGTTATTTATCTTCTAATGTAAAAAGTAAACTTATATAAGAAATAAAGTTTTCCTTTTTAATGAATTTTTTTAAAGTTTGTTATTGTTTGTAATTTTGTTATAGTATGAATATACAAT
Organism: Zophobas morio; assembly: GCF_036711695.1. NCBI lineage: Eukaryota > Metazoa > Arthropoda > Insecta > Coleoptera > Tenebrionidae > Zophobas > Zophobas morio. The sequence goes on along the minus strand of NW_026972426.1, from coordinate 58,738 downwards.
TTTCTTAATAACTTTTTTTTTATAAATTTTCATGAACTTTTATTATTTATAAATTATATTGTTTATTTTGTTACTATTTTTACTATTTATTCTCTTTTAAATATTTTATATTATTTTGTATATTTTATTTTTTATCTAATACTACTTAATATTTTCGTTCTTTTATTATATATGTTTTATATTTTTTGTGCTCATATTGATATATTTATTTTTTTAATATATTTCATTTTATACAAAAATTTATTTATTTAATAAAAGAACTTAAATTTTTTCTATATTAATACATAATAAAATATAATTTAAATTTACTTCACTGTTTGACTATATAGTTTTTTTTTTCATATTTTGTATATTGTTAACGATGCAATCTCAAGGTCCAATGATAGAGGATGGACAAATATGTCCACTAATAGAGAGACAACTTAAATTATAACTTTATCTTTAAAAAATCTCCTTGAGAAATTTTGTGATCATCACCTATGTAAGTGAATATAAACTACTAAGGATTTATAAGAGTAGTTCCAAGACCAATAAATATATGTTTGTCATGCGCTCTCCCACGACAGTTTCAGTCTTTAGGAAAGAGCGCGAGGCCCCACTTGTTCTCCTTCTATTACTGATATTAAGATTCATGGGGTAGGAAAGGTTGAACTAACAATTAAGAAAATATATATATAATTGCTCTGGGAAGTATATTATATATTATGAAGTTTATATTTAAATATTAAAATTAATATTTCATTTATTTTGTTATATAAAATATTCTTTTTACTCTATAAAAAAAGGGGGAATAATTATAATTATTTTATAGAAAGTTTTATATATTATAAACTGTTTGTAACTTTTGGCTGGGTTTAATAATTTTTATATAAAAAAATTTTTATTAGGAACGATTTGGTTAAAGATTTTATTTTTCAAAGTTATTTAACTTCCTCATTTATAGCCTCAAAGCCACGTTACGGCATGGCGTAATTTTTTTTCAACCAGAGGCCACGTGGTGACCATTATATAAGGAAATCAGTTTAGTAGTTTGCGAGGTTATTAAGTAGGTTTTGCACTTAATAGGCATTTTTTATTTTTTAAAATGCTCTTTTTATGTCTAGCGTACCTTTTTTTTGGTATGAATAGTTATTTATATACACATTTTATAAATATTTACTTTTTTGTAAATACTTGTCTACCAAAGTTTTTCTACTATCATATACTAATAATTATAAATTTTTATATATTTAAATATATATGAGTTTACTTAATAAAATATTTTTTTTCATAATAACGTTTCGTAATACTTATATACTATTTATTTTTATATTATATTTTATTTTTAAAAAGATTTTGTCAATTTAATTTTGTTATAATATAGTTTTTTATATACTTTTATGCAAAAATCATTTTACTATAGAATATTTTAATCTATGTTATACCTTCTAAATGATTTGTTTTTTTTTATATATTTAACTTTTACATAATTATATTTTTAATTTATTACTTTTACCGAACCGAATTTATTTTTTTTGTTATCTTCTTTTATATTTATATAAACGTTGTTATTTATATTTGAGCTTTCCTTCGTTCTTCTTCTTTTGCTGGACTGTATTATCAAAAAAGCAAGCAGTTCTTCTCCTTTACTAAATATTATTAACGGAAATTTTAATAAAGTGTCAAGTCTTCAAAGTTTTTCTTTAGAGAAACGGAACATATTTTTGTATATTTTCATTACTTTTTATGTCTTCTTCCTATTACTTATATTTTTTTAAGTTATGCTAATTTTTATTTAGTAGTTCATAATATTTTTTAAAATCTACTCATTTTTTTTACTTAGTATTATTGTAGTTCCATTACTTGCTTTTTACTTTTCAAATATGTTTTTCTAATTTTTAAAAAACTTATATTATAATTATGTAAGTATAACTCTTATTTCCTTATGTTCTATGCAACCAGCTTTAAATAATATCAAATTTATTATATGTTAAATTTCACTACGCAATTGGATCATCAAGGTGGGAAAGTTTGGTAGCTTTTAAAGATATTGATGCTGATTATTATTTAGTCTTTCAAGAAATGGAGTTTTTGGTTTTTTATAAGTTTTTAAATATTTGCAAGTTGTTTGTTTATTACTAACTTTAGTACAAAAGGAATTTGAGGCGTTTTTCCGTTATTAATGCTGATAAGGCGAGGTCAAGGCCAAGTTTTACAGTGAAACTGAACTACCAATCGCAAGATGGGCTTCCTGACGCTCAACCCCTCCTTCCTCTGCTGCTTACTAAAATGGAATCTTTTTTATCGTTGAGTTTTGGTTCGTTAATTAATAAGATCCAATTTTATTTTAAAAATGAGGGTTTTCTTTTTTAAAGTATTTTAAGGTTTCCTCATCATAATTTTATTGTTTCTTGTTTATTTCATATGGAAAAAAAGTCAAAAAGCAATAGATAATAGTAATTATAATTAGTATTAATAATGCTTTTAATACTAGTAATAGTGCTGTTTATAATAATTAGCCATAAGAGGAAACTTTACCTTTTTTTATAGAAGAGGCGCTTCTCATAACTTCTATTATAACTATTCTTGCCTCCTTTCCAGTTTTGGAGTCACAACAATTCTTTTTCAGTACCGAAGGTTTTTATATAATGAATAGTAAATTTTTCTTATAGGTTGTTTAGTTTTGGAGTTAATATATTATTACAAGATATTAAATAATTACAGCAACGTTTATAACCGGCTTAAGTTTATTATGAGTTATTATTACTGACTTCTTAATGGGAGCTCTTTTTGAAATTATTATGAAGCTTTCTTTTTATATTTGACGTTTTTTTAAACATTTATTTATTATATTATAATCCACTATATTTATTAATAGCAATATTTATTGTAAACGGCGTTATCCATATAATTTTTTTGTTAATATTTATATGTATTTATAGTGTAATAGTATACTTCATTAAAATTTTTCATGACAATTTTAACTTTCTATATTATCTTTATTATTTTCTTTATAATTTATGACTTTCATATTAACATATTATTATTGTACGTAAATATTTGCGTTAACAAAGTCATACTCCGTGCTTCACACGTGACACCTTCTATATGTGCTTTTATACCACCCGCAATAATATAACAGTTTATGCAATTGCACTTGATCTTCATGCCTCTTATTTGCTTGCATTTTACGTTTTGGAGATACCAAAAGAACTCGATTATTTGTGTTTGTGTAAAAATTTTTGATTCCTTTATTTTACATTTATATAAAATATATTCTCAAAGTTTATACTAATTTTTACTTTTTATAGTGAGCATAATTTATTTGTATTTTATTATTTATAATCGTTTTTATATTTTTACTGTACCAATGCAAAAAGACTCTCCAAATTCTTTTTACTTTTTAATGAAACGTCTTTCTGAAAAAATACAAAAGCATGTGGCGAACTGTCAAGATGTAGAAGCTAAACTGTTGAATTTGCAGGATTCGTTGTATTATTTTATATCATTTTTTTTCTAAAGTTTTAAGGTAATTAAAAATAAAAAATAATTTAAAAATTTATTATTATTATTTATAATAATTTATCAACGCGAGCAATAATAGGCGATTTTTATAACTTTAATATCTTTACAAATATTGATATGGAGTTATACTTTAATAAATAAAAGTTTTTTTTTTTTTTTGGGGGAGGGGGGGGGGGGGGGGGAGGTAACAAAAATTAAAAAAGTACCACTTAAGGGAAGAAAATAGTAACGATAATAATAATGATAACGATATACTTTATCATCACTAAAGTAAAGTATTAAACCGCTTAAGTAAACAAATTATTAATGTAGATTATATGAGATTGGTTACAGTAAAACTTTTATTTATTCAGGAATTTTTATTAATATTTGTTCAATAATTAATTATTTTATGTATCATTATTTTTATTATTATCAATATTTATTTCAATAAAAAGTTCATATATAATTGTCTCATAAATATAAAAAAATGATCTTATCGTGTTTATTTGTGCTTATATTTATTATAATTACTATTATTGTTATTGTTATGGTTGTTATTACTCTCATTATTATAATTTTCTTTGTATATTATTATTGTTTCTTTTACTATTATTATTATTATTATTTATTTTATTAGACGTCACGGAAAAAATATTTCTAATTATATTGAAGGATCCATCGATTTACGAATAATTCTGGTATATACGCATTTCTGTCATGAGTTGATCGCAATTATGTTAGTTTCTTTGGCGGAAGAAACATTATTACTATAAAATTTATTGCATTAAAATAAAAAATTAAGTGTTCGACATATATTAAACGTTTTATTAATCTAACATTAAAAAAAAAAGTGTAAAAAAAACGTCTAATAACAAAATCGCAATACACTTAACCAAATATCTATAATTTTAATAATATTACAACAATTAATAAATAAAACTATTCATATACTTAAACCACTAACAGACTTCCATACAACCAACAACCAAGAAACACATACGGGACATACAGAAAAACGTAACCTCACTAAATTTTTTACAGGAAAAATAGTATATAAATAGACCAATCAGAAAGAAATACAGTATTTAAATATGATCTTAATTTTCTCCCCACTGTAGTTAGCAAATGCATGTATAAAGCGCACCTTATTATGTAAGCTTTTGGAAGTCCAAGCCACAAGTGAACTAAGAACTTACGTACAAATTCTGGCTAATAACACACTTATAGTCTGTAATCTCTACACACACTGACGTATTTGCATAAATAAGGAGCTGACTTGCGGAAACTGAATACGAACACCCAAAATAGTTTAATTTTTTTTATTAAAACTAGAAGTCTGCTCTTGATTTTACTGAGCATTTACACAAATTATATAATAGAAGTGTATTAAAGAAATGTTTAAAAAATCAACATGTGCAAAAATACGTGACTACAGCGCGTGGTGAGGCTGTGGTAGGGCAGCATCTCGCACAACTTGCCCCGAGTCTCAAAACTTAACAGGCTTCAAAACAAAGTTAGAACAGACGAGTACAATACCACGATTAAAGGCGAAGAAATAAATCGTTTGTTGTGTGCTTTGCAGCAAAATTTCCCTTAACCTTGATAGTTACCCGTTAATAATTTATTTAAAGTGTACGTGTTTTCTGCTTTGAAATATTTAAAGTCAGTGTTCCTAATGATAGAGGCTAGAAAGCTTGAAAAAGGTTTCCCAATTTTTTGTAAAACCCAGGACACCAAGATTGGAACGAGGAGTTTTTTTATTGAACTAATTACATCCAAAAACTGGTTTCTTACATATGGTTTATTTGGGCCACTTTACTAACTCAGAAAGCTGCCGGGGTATTATGCTTTGGGTTTCTTAGACAATTTTCTAATTTTATAACCGTCACATCTATAAATATAGGATATACTAGAAAATAACGTTATAGTATTAGTCTGTTTATATAGCACTATGCTAGAATTGTAGGGATTATAGGAAGAGAGCACTATTATTAATGCTGAAAAGGGCGGCAAGAAAGTTTGAAGCCCTAGCGGAAAGCTACCGCTGGCACTAAAGAGTTGAGTCAAGGCCCTAATAATCTACTAAAACTCAGAAACTTCCTACTAATAAAATAAACCGGTCTTCAACTATTTGAAACAGCACCGAGATTAAGTGCTAAAAGTATTTTAAACTTTGCGACTCATAAGATAGGACAGACATAACCTTAGTTTTTGTTCGCAACTAGTTACTAAAGTTATCTTAACTTACTGCACATAGCTACAACCTTTTTTGAAATTTATTCAATTAAACTTACCAAACGAAGGCCTAAGCCAGCACTAATAAGTCTACAACAATAGAGACGATTATACAGTTAGCTAGGAGGCGCACATTAATGCACTAGAATAAAGTATGACCAGTTCATAGTTCACCCAGCTCTGGAAGACACTAAGATGGACCTTCCTTAGGCTTCTAGTCAGCGCCGGATTAACCATTATTAAGAGCAGCTCTTCCGGACAGAGCAACCAATTTTAATCGATGATTCAAACTCACCTAGCATGAAGCCAAAGGAAGAAGTTTCCTATAGTAACCTCACTGGTTACAAGCTCTTGCTAAAGCGGCGTTCGTCTTTGCTACTAACCTTCAAATTCGTAAAGGGGTACTAACCATGACAATGCTGGTACCCCAGCGTACCCTCTGCCGATAATCAACCCATGGATGAACAACTACCCCGGGATACGTCCACAGTGCACCGAAATTCGAGATCAGTGAGTAGACTACCGACAGCTGGTTGCTGTACTTTACTATAGGTTCTCGTTTACAAGCACCCCGATGTAGCCTCGCTCTATTAAAGAGTATACAAGAATTTAACGTAGTTCGCAAGGTATGAGCTGACAGCGTTATGTAGACAGCTGAGGGCTAGAAATAAGTCTTTGACTTTAAACCATGACTGAACGAAGGTTGCCCGTGCAGATCCTGCTTAACATTGAAATTCAAGATAAGAAAGTGCGCGGGGGCGAGCAACGAACTTTGGTGCCGTCCTTAATCATGCTTTTTTTGTTCAAAGTCAACAATTAACCATTGTAGGGCTGTCAACGGGTTCTAAGGCTTATTTTACAGCAATTATCTTACTGACACGGCTCGGGTATAGTTTTATTTGATGATACATACTAAATAGAGTTATTTCCCAGTATATACATTACATAATGCGGAGCCCCCCGGATGCATTAAGTTCTAACTGACACTTAGTTATTCCTAAGTGGACGACTGTGCTATTAACCTTTTGACTGACTCAGTAATTGGTTATTGAGAGTGTTTACTTCGTACTATATGTACATTCTTAAATTATACATATGTATGCAGCGGTTACTCAGAATCAAATCTTGCGGCCTCTGCCTGATGTCTCTAGGGCTTGACTGATACCTTATTTAAAGTACTTAGAGGTTAGGGAAATATTTAATGTAACCCTGAGGGACGCATGACTTTTTGTTAGTTAATCATTGCCTTGATACTGAGGGGCTTGAGTTAGTTTACAAATAAAAAGTCTTACGAGGTCCTAAGGAGAGTACAAACTTATTTTTACATAAATAAATATATATATGCGACCCAACGAAGCTTAAACGTTTCATTTTATTCACTACTGCAAAACTACTCTCTAGTCGTTGTGAAATTTTGTGGGAAGTATAATAGACCGAACTTTGTCCTCTTTTCCTCGCGAAAATAATTTTTTTAGCTTTAAATTATTTTTTATTAATTTTTTCTTTCCTTTGTTATTGCAGTGGGCTTGAAGCTGTTTTAACAGAATAGTAACAAATCATTGTGGATAATTACCTTCTGAAAATATGTGTCTTGACCAGTACTAACAGCTAATGCGAGTTGCTTAAGTAGGACTACTTTCGTTTAAGCTCATTTTATAACGATCTTACTTCTTAGCAAAAATCTTCATTTTGAGAAAATACTTAAAAATTAAGATAAATATAAACTAAGCCAGCTTGGTAAAGCGTGTTGTTAAGTACAACAGGGAACGCCATATTAAAAAAAATTGACTAACCTAATTCCGTCTGGCGTATTATTTATTCGTAACTACCGCATGTAACATAAGCCGTTACTGGCTTATTCGAAGTAAACATTTGCTTTTATGCAAAACACTATTAAACTAACAGAGTTAAAATACTTAATGCTTTTGGTAAGCGGAACTGCCGCTAAGAAGCGACATCTATCGATACTTTATTTAGTTTCAAGGTTTTGGGATACTGTCATATAAAGGAGATAAGCAGGACAAAGTTAAGGTGACATGGTAGTCCTTAATAGTGAGCAATTTAAAATCACCCAAAATATTAACCATTATAGGAAAATCATATAACAAATATTATAAAAAAGTTTCAATTATTATATATAAGCGCTATTTAAGAGCCCATCCTTCCTCGTCCGTCGTGTTAAAGAGTTATAACATGAAATATTAATTATCGCTTTTTACGATACTGTATTAGAGAAGAAGCTGCTTCTAGAACTATTAAAAATTTTAAAAAAACTGGTTTTTTTATGGTTAATAAATTATTAAAATTACAAGTAAAATTTGTTTTCTACAAATTACGCTATCATATTACTAGTGAAGTAAGTGATTTTTTAGTATATTTTTATGGTTTCGTTTCAAGTATCATTCCAGAATGCATACCTTGCCCTTGTGAGAGGTTTCTCTTTGGGTTGTTAGAATGGGCTTAAACTAAGTCTGACTTGGCACTGATACAATTCGTTGTGGTGGACTGAGTAGAGCTTACTACTTATATAAGATAGCGTTCTAGTAAGTTACTATGTAGAGGGACATATACAATGGTGATACTCAATAATATATACATAGAGGCGGTGCTTACACATTAAAATAATTGATAAATTCAAAGTTTCAGAGTATAATATTAAGATTAATACAGATAATGTCTAAATATAGATACTTTGTGCACACCACAAAAATATTAAACACTCTTTGCAGCAATATTAACCAAAAAATTTAAGATTTCTTCTATTAATTTTTAATAATACGTATTGAAAGAAGCGTTAATTAATGTTTAATCTATAATAATTGCTTGCGTATAAATCACTTTAGTAAGTGAGTTAAAAAATCAAAAATTGTTTATTTAGTATGTATAAATAAAAAGAGCTTTCAAATTAATTATTTTAAGTCCAAGCTAAAAATTTCATCTAGGGTTGGGCCTCTCTTTCTATATAAGCCCATCTCTTGCATGATTTTATTTCTTAACTGCAACTTTCTTTGTTTTTCTTTCTTTTAAGAAAAATTAAAATTTGACGGAATCAAGGGAAAACAAAGTTTTAATTATACCAGAGAGAAAAGATATAAAGTTGAACTTTAGATTTATTTACATCGAATTACATAAATTTACCTCTTGCTTTCTTTGTATCTCAATAAAATTTTCCAGAGAAAGTTCTGAAAATTGTACAAGATCTTCTTTTTTAGGATCCTTAATTAAAAATATTAACGATTTATATACACACAAAAATAGTTTTAACAATTTTCTCCCAGTAACATAATAGAGTCACCGCGAATTACTAATAGGCCGCGAAAAATATCACTAAAGAAGGAGTTTACATAAATTCTTTCAACAGTATCTTGCAATATAATATTTGCTTGGGTAAAAAAATTAATCTTTAGGCTGGTAATATATGCAAGCTAAAGTTAAAATAATTGTATAAATGAAATTTGTGTTGATATTATTGTTATTAAAAAAGTATACTAAAAAAGAACATGACTTAGTTTAAAAATATAGTTAATAAAAATATCAGATAATACCAAACTGATCTATAGACCTTAAGTGGCCAATAAACTTTCTATTGTCGCGTAAAACAATTAAAAACTTTTCTGTATAAAAAATTGTAAAAATAGCGTTTCACAGTAACGTATTATGAGAATATAAATTTTACTATCGACATCACTAAGCAAACTGGCAGATCCAGGAATGTAATTCTCCATTCCAGAAACGCTCTCAAGCACAAAGTTTAATATTGTTAAATATATTTACCATAAAGACAAGTTTTATCTCACACAAAATTATTACCTTTATCTTTTATTGTTACTATTACAAAGGTATAAAGGAACTGTTTACTTACATACAAAAGTCAAACGATTATCTCTCTAGCGTGCATGAAGGACCGAGGAGTACGCCTAGGCTTCTTGCTATCTCCTATACTTTATGGAAGACCTCCCAGACACCAAAGACGTATAGTAAGTGTAACACCTGTTGAGGATAGTGGTTTTATTCTACCTTACTAAATCTCTTTTAAAGATTATGAGGGCGAGGTTGAATACGCGACCATTAAAAACCGAAAAAGAGAGTTGCGTCGGTGAGGGCCGAACCTAGGAACTTGAGTAGACTCTTCAATGGCATTTAACCGCTGAGTTACTTAGACAATTCCCAGTCCCAGGAGGGGTGGTCTCACCTAATTAAACTGTTACATTACAACTACCGCCATCTTCCATCGCACGGGTTTATAAACTGAAGGCCACTGTAGAGTTGACGAGGAAGTAAACACCAGGCAGCAAGATCATCAACAAAGAGTTCCCTTTGTTCTCATCGCTTTCAACAGCAGTACCTCCCTTGAGTCGTTATGGTCGAAGTGTATGCGCGCGATTCCGACTCGCTTGAGGGTTTTTTAAAAGGAGGTATGACCGTTGTTAACAGTCTTTGGCACTTCGCTTGGTTAGTTTTCCTCTCGGCAGGTTATGTGCAGCTTTTTTTGATGTGCTGGCGTAAGCTACTTAGGGCCAATTTATTTTTAATGCATTGAAAGGCCGTAGCTACTCAGGTGGGGCGCCTTAAGCGCAAGAAGGAGGCTCTCACGCTTAAAGTTGACAATAACACAGTTTAGAAAAGCGGTTGGAAGGGGGGTGTCTAGCGATTTTGGAAACGGCAGGACTCGAGCAATTTAGTGAATTATTTGCTCCACTTCGTTTAAGTCAGAAAAATCTGGGGTCTTGGACAGAACTTTTTTAAAGGTTTTTTATATAATTCGGACTTTTATTATGGTAAATCCCTAAAGGAGGATTTATACAAAGACATGCAACACATTTGCTGACATAACTTTGGTATGTTTAAACCGTTTACCTCCACATACCACTGCATGTAATTAAAAAACTTTTGTACCAGTTGAAGAATTAATTCTTTCTTTCCGTTGCCTATAATTTGAGCAAGACGGGCAGTTCCGTAATTAAGAATTGCTAATGGCAATAATAGCAATTTTGAAACCAATCTAAGTTGTAACTAGAGAAGAAACGGTAAAAGCAATTTCATTGTTGGCTGCGTATTATTAAATAATATAGAATTAAATAAAATAAAATAAGTTAATAGTAAAAGGTAACTCTTTATTCAACAGGCTGCTGACTGCAGAATAAGTTAAAGCTCTTTACCACCTCTCACAAAGTAAGCTTCTAGTGTATTTTAAAGTTTTTATTATTGTTTTGTTTTCAGCGTTCGCATTGCGTACTTTCTAGCAGCAATACTGCATGGGCTAAATTTTTTTTAACTATTTTTATATATTATGTCGTCTCTAAAAATTACATTGAAGTTGCTCAACGTTCTTTTTTTTTAATAAATTATTTTTTTAACGTTATTGACTTTTTACCTTCAAAAGCCTTTTAAGTTTACTTATTTTTATAGATATAATTTACTATATGAGTGATCTTTCAAGGATAATTTATTTTGAAAATTTCGAATTTTGATACTTAGTCGGGTGAGGATATTAGTTTTTACCATAAATTTTACTGATGCAACTATTTTTGCTGAATTTTTATTTTAACATTTGCAATATTGGCGTCTTAAACAAAAATATATATTTTTATAAAGTAAGCGTGAAAAATATAAATTTAGTTTTACCCTATTGTTTTTATTCTAGCTACCTTCATGTAGTTTTATGCTATCTTTTTAGCTTGTTGATATTGGGCTTTTCTTATGGCATCTGTATAATTAAAGGTAATACGTTTACGGGCTTAAAGATTTTCTGAGTAATAGTTTACATAATATCTTGGGGCTATAAATAAATTATATATAATTATTTATTTAGAAATTCTCTTTGACTTATGAATTTGTGCAGATCTTTAAACTTATAATATAGTTGAAGCACCAATACTTGTTGTTCTACTTAACTACTAAAATATGAAAATAAAGTGTATAAGCTAAATAAATATCAAATAATTTCAATATAATTTATTGATAAATTTTAAAATTACAAGCTTCAGCAGTATTTTAAAAATAAAATGCTACCTGAATTTAAAAAATTTTAATTTAAAATAAACCCTTATTAAATTAAATTTTGCTCGAAAGAATTACAATCTTTAAATTTACCTTTATAAATTAATAATACAGAAATAACAAAAAAGTATTATTTTTTTTACAACGCTTATTACTATTTTATATAATTTAAGTAAAAGTTATTTTTAAACGGGCTCTAACAAAAGCTTCTATAATCGCAATATTTGAAATTAAGTCAAGAACTTAATCTATTATATAAATCAAGAAAACATTATTTTTGAACAGGCTCTAATTAAGTTAATTAAAGAGATTTATCTATAAAAGTTGTTTTTTATTAAGTCTGTAAGTTCAGAATCCTCGTAGGCCTTAACATTATTCTCACAAGAGCTTAAAATTTCTTTAGCAATCTGAGAATCCGCGACCAAATTTGTTTTTAAATCAGAGTTATAAGAATCGGGCTAGATATAATAAAATAAAGAATAATAGAAAATTTCTTAAGTTTTTTTAAAAAGAAAAGGACTAATTTATATATATATATATATATAATAAAAAGGCAACTTTTTAAAAAATTCTAATAAAAGTCACTTAAATTTATAAATTAATTTGGAATACTTGAATTTCTTTTTGTAAATTGCTTTTTTCTAATAGAAGAGCATGTAGGTCAACCGACATGAATAGTTCAGGAATAACAGAGGGAGCTGTAATGTTCTCGAAGAGAAGCAAAAGTAAATAGCATGAAATAAAGATAATAACTCAAAAGAAATAATAATAATATATAAATAATAGTAGTAAACATTCAAGGAACCGTTAAGTTGTTGTTATTAAAAACTAATAAAAACGAAGCGATTAAAAAATCTAAAAAAAACGGCAGGCAAATATAAATATTTAAAAAAAAAAGGAAAACAAGAAAATTATAATAATTAATAGTGAAATTTATAATAGGTAAATAATTATGATTTATAAAGTATAATAACTTTAATGTTAATTTTAATTAAAATAATTTCTAATAAAATTTGAAAGTGGGACTTTTAAATTAATAATGACCACAATAATAGTAATAATAATAATTATAAGATTCAAACCTGTCGAGTGGAGAGAAGTACCAACATGCAAAGGCTCGCATATCTGTTGGAGCAGTAGCGAACTAATATTACTTTTTATTGCTAATAAATTTCTCTCTATTTCATGAACGTAATGTTGGGATGGCGCCATTTTTGGCTAAATATTTTTTATATATATGTTTAGTATTGTAAAAATTATTAATATTTATTACGGCAAAAACCTTTTTATCAGTCACATAAGGGTCAGTTGTGGGAGAGTGCATATAGTTTGTTAACTTTTTTTTTTGAGCAGCTGCGTATAATAATTTAATAATAATAATAATAATAATAATAATAATAATAATAATAATAATAATAATAATAATAATAATAATAATAATAATAAAACCCAAGTACTGGTCCACAGAAAAGACTTTGTTACCAGCCTGCAAAACAGGTGATTCAAGGAGAGAGAAAGGACTTGTAGCAGAGATGCTAAATGATGAGCTCGTAGAACTTCCTGCAACGCCAATTCTCAAGGAGTCATTAGGATTCGTGATGTGGCATTCAAGAGGCGTATTTATTTGTTCGTCGCATGAACTGCTAGAGCTTAGTAACAACGCGGTGGATGGACTTTCGTTCAATGATAATAACGAATCGCTATCAGCTGCTAAAGAATGTTGAGGTTTGACGTGGTTCTCAGAAACACGTGTGGCATCAGATAGATTATTCTCCACAGAACTAGCATCTTCCCTCTTCGAATCTCCTTTCCGCCGTTTCCGATTGGTTGAGAGAGAACGCGGAGATGAGCTAAGAATTATTATATAGTGACAATATAGTTGCTAACAGTGTATATTTTGGACCCATTTTCTTTTAAAAGAACAGAAGTGCGCGCAGAAGTTCGATTCAAAAAAAAATACTCCAGTTTGCTTCTATCAATCACGTGAATGTAGTAGTCAAGCGGTTTACCCGTCCAAGAAACTCCTAGTAAAGTTTGATGTTGTTAAATGTAAAAGCTTCATTGGTGTTCCGTATATAATTTTATTATGCGGCCAATGAGGGAGTTTTTAACATACGATGGGACGTTAAGAATACCTTCCTCCGAAAATGTTACACGGCGGACGTTCATAATCGTTCCCAAATCTTTCATATATTTTAATAATTAATAAAATTATTATCATTATTAGCAAAAAGTAACTGTCTAGGTTTCTTTCTGTAACTCGCAAGTTTATAGGACAGAATGCTTGCGACGAAATAATACGAGTCCCTACAAAAAAGTTTAAGAGAAGAAATATAATGAGAATTAGTTAACCAATGGAGGCCGACATATAGTTTTAACTTATTATTAACGAGAAGATTATTTGGAAAGCTGGCCAGTAATTAAAGGTAATAATAAAATTTTTCTCTAGTAGTTTTCGCTAATGTTAATAGGGCGGTCTTTAAAAAAGGTGCCTATAATTCTGCAAGACAAGAAAGCAACCCGCCATGTGCCTTCATAACAAAATTTAGATGGTAAGGCTGCATATTAGCAATTTAAATTATGTTAATTTTTTTTCTATTTCATATATATAAAATAAAGTAAGTTAGTTTCCTTTTTTTATATTAAGTGAAAGTAAGTAAATATTACTTTTAATTTATATATAACATCATTAATATAAATTATTAACATATATATATGAAGAGTAAATAATAATCACACTAATTTGTATAATGTAGTTTATATTATTAATTATTATTTCTATTAATAAAAGTTTGTAAATTTTAAATATATTTTTAATAAAATAAGTTTTCTTAAGTTTTTCTTGTTACAAAAAGTTGTTGAAGTTGCGCGTTATTTAAAAAAACAACAAATCTATGAGGAAAGTTACTATAAAAAGAAAAGTCACGTGCCCACGCGCACGTGGTCCAGTACTTGTGCTTATAAGGAAGTATTTAAACACAAAAAAGCTGCTTGTAATGCTCTTACACAGAAAAATTTATTAATTTTTTTTGAATGCGTGTTAAAACAACAGAACATTCTCTAATGCCTTCATGGCGGCACTACACATGCAAAAAGCTCGTGTTTTTCCTAAAAAATTTTAAGTTCATACGAAGAAGAGTACTATTATTCACAACATTTTCTGTGAAACCTATTACTATTTTATAAACTTACCTTTTACATTGATAAGTATATAATATTTTTATTTTTAAAAACTTACTAAGGAATTTTTTATATTTATTATTAAACTTTAACTATTAATTACAATATAACTTCAACTTTTTTATTATACCGAAAAAACGGAACTTTTATTATTATATTGCTTTAACCTTTTTTTTCTACTGCAGTACTAATATATTTACTAATAAAAAAAAATGATCTTGATAATTTTATGGAATATTAAAAACTATTAAATAAAAAAAGAGTGTCTTTAAAAGAGATGTCTTGATTAATTTTTTATTCATTAAAAAAAATGTAAGGAACTTCACTAAATATTTATAGAAATATAAGCAACTTAAATAAAAGATGTGGCAAAGTATTTATATAATTTCGATTGCTATGTTTCATTTATTTTAAGAAAATATTATGCTGTTAAAAATTGCTATAAACAAAATGATAGTATAAAAAAAAAGAAAAAGTTCAATAATATTAAGTAATAAATAAAAAAGTAAAAATAAATTGACATGTACACTTATAATAACTATATTAATAAACTATTTTGCTACACATTTTAATAACGGGTAACTTAGGTCATATTTTGACGCTAAAAAAAACAGAAGTATTATAAAAACACCAATAAGTTTTTTTGTGAGACTCGTTTTATAAAAACTGGTAGACTTTTCAATAGTATGGTAGGAAAAATTTAATGAAAAGGCTGAAAGTCTCTTAGTAACTGTAAAACTAATAAGGAAAAGTAATGATAAAACGATATCATATAAATCTTTTTGGTAATTTATAGAGTTAAATATTATTTTTATATAATAAAAATAATATTTAAACAATAATAAATCCTGCTTTTAATAAAAATTCATAAAAATAATAGAAAATATCTTTTAAAATTTCATGAAAGAGACAAAAATTTCGGTAAAGTATATAAGAAAAAGTTAAAAAGTTTTCAGTTATATTTTTTTCTAAACACGTTTTTAACTAAAAGAGTCAAGCTATAAATAGTGAACCCTTATAGCAATAAAAAGGTAGAAATAAGGTAAATTGTGACAAATAAGCAAAAGTCACATGTCTTCTAATCATTGGGGGTACTTATATTATTTGTGAAAAAAACTTTAAGGATGGTAATGATTGGACAATAATAAATTAACCATCTTTAAGTTCGCGAAATATTTCTTTAAGTTTGTAATTGACAGTAGGACCGAAAGAATAATTATTTACAAATAATATGGTGCACTTCTCAATAGTTTTAAGCCATTTTGGATCAAAAAAGTTTCCCTGTAGCGATTAATAAATTTATTTTACAATACTTATTATGAAAAAGAACAACCAATAATAACAAGTTTTTATAAAAATTCATTATTTTTTTATAGTTTAGTACTAATAATAAATTTTAAGCTAAAAAAATATAAAGTATTATAAAATTATTAGAAATAATAATAGTTCTATACTTGAAATAACTTAAACTTGCCGCACTTTTTGCCATGCCACTGCATTGATTCTATAAAAAGAGTTTGCATTTTCTAATAAAAAAAAATATGAAAAATAAAAAATATTATAAAAGTAAATAATTTATCTAAAAAAGTTTTAAAAGTTCATAAAAAATAGTAAATAGTAATAGTAAAAAGAAATCGAAGTATAAAAATTAATATATAATTATAATTATTAATAAACTAATAATATATTAATAATTACTATATAATATATAGAGTAACAATGATAATTAGTAGTAAAAAAAATGATAATAGATAAATATAAATATAAAGTGGTAGAAAAAATAAAATATAAAAGTAAAATATATCAATTAAATTATCTATAAAAGAAAAAAAATTAAAATAACCATACTGAAAAAATATTGATAATAATGAATTAATAAATACAATATGACAATATTTATAAAATGGTAGAAGATAAATAAAAAATACAAAAAAGTGATTAAATATTAAACAAAAATATATATAAATTTAATATATAATCATAAAAGTAAAAAAAATACAAATAATATTAAGTATATTATAATAAAAAAGAAATACATAAATAATGTATTAAAATAGAATATAATAATATATATAGTGGTAAAAAATAAAATATTACTACAAAAAGTAAAGAAATATCAATAGAAAGAAGTAAATAATAGAAACAATAAAATATCGACAACAACAACAATAATAATAAAAATAATAATAATATTAATTGTAATAATAATAGTAATAATAATAATAATAATAATAATAATAATAATAATAATAATAATAATAATAATAATAATAATAATAATAATAATAATAATAATAATAATAATAATAATAATAATAATAATAATAATAATAAAACTGTGGCGTAGTTGTGCAGATCCATTCTTTTCTCGATTCCATAGGACTTTACACAGCGGGTTTGACCAGCCACTTGTAAAACTACTTGTCCAACACCTCAAATAGGATATAATAAAAACAAACCAATAAAAAATATATAAAAATCATAAGGGACGAATGAGGTTTTCTAAGTAAAAAAAATTTATAAATAAAGCAGTTGCTTTCTATGATATTAATTACATCCTTAGGCAAATGATTTTATATCAAAATATTAAAAAAGTTTAACTATTATTTCTATATATATTATTTATTTTTAGGCAAAAATAAAAAAATGTAAATGAAAAAATTTATAATTTGTTTTCATATAGAAACAAAAAATATTAAAAATTAACAAAAATATTTATAGTTAAAATTTTATTTTAACTTCAAGGTATCACGAGGAAATAATCAAGAGATTTACCACGTGACACAATATTTCAGCTTTTGTACTCATCAGTATGAAAATGATACCAATGAACTAAATATTTAGACAAATTTTAAACCGTAACAACTTTTGGTTCTACTTATGATAATAACACTAATAGTTCTTCTAAAAACTTACAAACTTTAAACAGTCTCGCCTATAAGAAAAAGGTGACAAGTTAAATGATAATGAAAATTTTAAACATGCAACAGCAGCATTAAAAAAATTAAAAAATTAATTATTTTCGATGTCCAAAAAAACTTAATCATATTTTTTAACAATTTTTATAAGTAGGAAAACAAAAAATAAACACCTTCCCTGTACACACAAAAAAAATTTATTCATCAAAATATTCTTTAGTTATATATTTTTTTATTATTATGATAATAAATATAGTAAATGCTTACGGCTATAATAAAAAGAAAAAAATAAACAAAATATAATATAGAAGAAATAAAAAACTGAGACAAAAAGTGTACTATTGATATAATATTTATTAATAAATATCAAGTAAAAATATTATAATTATTTAAATTTAATAATAGTACTTTATAATAATACTACAGTAAAGAAAAAAATTATAAATAATTAATAATGAGCAATTGATAATAAAAATAGTAGTTAATAAATAGAATGAAAACCAGTACAAATAAAATTGTTGAATATTTATTATAAACAAAGAATCAAAATAGAGAAATGAATTGGAAATAATAAATAAAGGACCAATAAAAATTATGAAAAAATTGACAGTCACCGAAAAAAAAGTTAAAATTTATTTTTAAACAGATAATAAGACGTGGAAAAGTGAATAATAACAAACTAAAAGAATACTAAAATAATAGTGAGACCATGAAAGTTGTATGCTTTTTATAATATTCTTAATAATAAAAATACATTTACAGGAAAAAATATGAAAATATTTTCAAGTTCCGAGGCCATACAACAATTTTTTTAACCACCCAATGGGATATCACACAAATTTACGTAAACTTCTGTATTTAGTAATAATTATTACCACTACCGAGATCAATAAAGCGGTCGTTTTGCCCAATAGGGACAGTGGCTATAATTTCTTGCATGAGATTAAAGTTGAACTCTCCATAAACCTAAATTTCCAGAAAAATAATGAAAAATGAGCTGTTTGTTTATTTATGATTATCATAGTAACTATTATAGTTACAATCATAAAATTTTTTAATGTAAAATACTTATTCTTATACAATAAATGTAATTTAAAATTTTATATTAATATTTTTTAGAGTTAAGCATTTGACAAGCATTATTTGTATGGAAAATAATTGCAATAATAATAATAAAGTTATTGATTTTTAGCGGCTCCTATATTACAACAATAACTTGTTTGATTATTTTTAGAAAATATTATTTTAAAAAATTTTTTCAACTAATATTGAGATTAAATAAATAAATAAAACTTTATAAAAATATATTATAATAGGAAAATATTTTAATGATATGGAAACAAAAATTTTTTTAAAAATACATTAACTATAAAAATAACGAAGTGCTTAATTTTAGTGTTATTATGTAAGTTTAATAATAATATAGTTTTTTGTATGTCAACTTTCTTAGAAAGCAATTATAAAAATTTTTATACAACCTTCCTATTAATATTAACATAATGATAATAATAATATTAATATTTATATGTAAGCTTTTTATAGAAAGCAATTTTTTTAATATAGAGGGTATATTATAATATATAAAAAATTTTATAAATTTTTTTATTAACACTAATATAATTATAATAATAATAATTGTATAAAGTTTTTTAAAATTTTGATGGAAAGCAATTTACTTATATAAAAAAATATTATAATTAAATTTTTTTGACAACTTTTCTATTAACATTAGTATAATATTAAAATAAAGTTTGAAAGCTTTTAATAAAAGCAATTTTTTAATATAAAAAATACATTATAATATATAATTTTTTTTTACAACTTTTCTATTAAATATTAATAAAAAAATAAATAAAAAAACATTAATATAATTTTTTATATATGTAAATTTTTATGAAAGCAATTGTTTCAATACAAAATATAATACACTATAAAATAATTTTTTTTTAACTATTTATTAACATTAATATAATAATAAGTGTTTATTATATGTAAATTTTTAATAAGAGCAATTTTTTTAATAAAAAATATAATGATTCTTAGACAACGCTTTGATTGTTAAATAATAACTCCGTAAATCATCTCTTGCCTCCACGTTAGTAAACCGTATCAATATCTTTTTGCTTCCGAACACGTGGAAAGGCACATCTACTCATAGAGTAGCTTTATAAACAACTAAATTTTTTTTTTCTATTCGTCTCGCTATGCCCTCGTGACCTTTTTTAATGCAGATTACTTTAGTAGCGTAAGCACACTTGATCATTTATTAATATTTAATAATGTAGAATTTCTAAACCTAAACTTTTAATGAAAGGCAATTATAATATGTGAAATATATTAACAATATGTTATAAATATTTTGATAATACAACTTTTTTATTAATATAAGTATAATAACAAAAAATAATAATATAACTTTATTTAAAAAAAATCTTTTTTAATACAATTATTAAAATAATTAGTATTTTTATACAGCAAATTTTTTCAATATGAAATGATAAAAGTTTTTTAAAAAGATTTATTTTTACTATTTATAAATTTTTTATGATTCATAAAATAGTAATATGTACACTCAGTATTATTTTATTTATAAATTATATTAGTAAAGTATAAAATATATTAATAAATTTTAATAAAAATTTGAAAAAAAAAGTAAAACAATATATATTAAAAAGAGAGGAATACTAATAAAAATTGTAGATTTTATTATAAAGTAAAAGTAAATAATTTTAAAAAAAAGTAAGTGTATTATTAATATAAACTTAAAACTTTTTAACAATAAAGTAGAAAAGAATAAAGAAAGGTTAAAATTTATTAAAAAAAAATAAAACTAATAATAATTAACATTTTATGATATAATATTATATAAATTTTTAATCTATAAAGTTTTTCTACATAACATAATTTTTTTTAAAAATAATAATTTATGCTAATATTAATCTTTTTTTTTATATTTTTATAACTTCTGTAAAACTTCTTCATGATCAAACTAAAAGAACAAACTTAATAATATCAATATTTTATCATAAAAATTTAAAATTTATCATAATTTTAACATTAAAATCTTCTTTACTATATAGTTTTTTAAGAATTTTTAATATTTATTATTTTTATATAGTATTTAATAGTAAAAATACGTGATAATAACTTTTTCTTTAAAAAAACATAAAAAAATTTATTACACGAATTTATTGTCATTATAAATCTATAGAAATTTAGTTAACTAACAGATTATGATATATAAAGTATAAATTTTGAAATAATTTTTTTAAAAATAATAAACTTACATAAGAAAGTAAAAGTATATATTATAACTAAAAATTATTTTTGATAATAAGTAATATTAATAAAGATATAATAATTATTATTTAAGTTTTATTATAATATTAAAAGTTTAATAATTTTTAAAAGAAAAGCATATATATTGAAAAAATTTAATAGAATTAACTTTTTTTTTATAAATAATAAAAAAGTAAAGTAAATTTTTTAATACTATAAAAATTTAAAATATAATTTTAGATAATAAATAAAAAATTTTATAAAAATATATTTTTAAAAAGATAACAAATATATTATTATTTTTACAAGTTTATTTACTTATAAAAAGCTTATTCAAAAAACTTTTAATACCAAAAAATTATACTATAATTAATAAGTAAAAGAATATTTAATTTCTTTTCTCGAACACTTTTATTATTCTAAAAAAAAAATTTTTTAACAGAAAAATTTTTTTTATTATAAAATCTTAATTACTTTATATACTTTACAAAAATATTGAAAACTATTATTTTCCTTTTCAATAAAAATATATAAATATAATAATTATAAGAATTAAATACTTTCACCATCTTTTATATAATAAATTTTTAACATGAAAAAATTTATATTTAAATAATTACATTTATTATTTTATTATTTATTAAATATTAAAAAGAAATAAAAAACTTTTAATTTTCCTTATAAATATATTGATATATTTTTGATTAAGTATACAATTCACTACTCTTAAAAACCTTTCGTAAAAAGAAATTATTTATATAACAATAATAATAAAAGTGATAACTTTAAATATATAATACTAAAAATAAAAAACTTAATGACTATTTTTAATATATTGCTAATAAAGTTTTACTTAAACTTTTCATGCTAAAAAAAATATCTAGTAAATAATAAAAATAATTATTATAAGAATATTGACTTTAGTATAAAGTAAAAAAGTAAAAAACTTTAGTGATTATTATATTTATTTTTATTACTATGAGTATGTTATTATTCTTTAAGACTTTTAGCACCAAAAATTGATAGTAATAAATAATAATAATGATTATAATAATTCTTATTAAACTATAAAAATGTTAAATAATAAAAAACTTATAACAAAGTTTTACTTGGACTTTTATCTAAATAAATAAAAAGTATATAATATATACAAATAAACCTGTTGACTTTTCAAAAGGTTAAGAAAATAAAACTTTTTACATATTAATAAAAAAAGTTTATTACAACTTCTAAAAGTTTTTTTTAATACTTTTAATACCAAATATTATATAAAAAATAAATAGTAGTAAATATAACAAAAAAAATTTCATAATAAATTTTTTTATAAAATTAATAAACTTTACTAAACTTTTAAAAAAAATTGTTATTTCATATATTAATAAAATTTTATTGCTATTATTAAAAAGCTTTATATATAAATAAATTTATTTAATAAATAATAATTATTATAATAATTATAAACTTGCAAAAAATATTAAAAATTAAAAAACTTTGTTACTATAAAAATAAAAAAGTTCTTTACTATTAAAAAAATTATATGATTAATAATAATAATTATAATATTAATAAAAATAATATTAAAAACTGTTACTTTATATATTAATAAAATTATTACTACTAAAAAAAATTTTTAATCTTTTTTTATAAAAAAATTATATAATAAATAATATTAATTAGAAAAAAATAAACTACTTTTTTAAATCTTTCTTATAAAATAATAAAGAAAGTTTTATAATTATAATTATAATACTTATATTTTTTCTAATTTATAATTATCGATACTAAATATATTCAGTTTATCTTTATTAAAATAATTTTCTTAAATAAAAAAAGTAAATAAAACTTTAATGATATGAAAAATTATTAACTTTAGAAATCATTATAACTTTTATAAATCATTATCATAAAACTTAGTTATAATAAGTTACAATAAATATTTTTTTACTCCAAATACTTTATATATAATTTTTTAGTTTATTATAATAAAAAAATTTATTTACTACAAAAAAGTATTTATATATATTTAGCATAAAAATATATGTAGAATTACTTATTTTAAAAAGTATTGATGTTATATATAATGTTCACTATATTTTTTTATAATTGGAATATATATACTAATCATACTCACTTTATAAATAACAAACAGTTTATATAAAAAAAGGTTTATTATAAATACTTTTAACCTTTTTTTTTTATTATAAGCAATATATTTTATATTTTATCGTTAAAAAGTTTAACACGTTAAAAGTTTTATTCGTTATTATAAGAAAAATTTAATAAAAGTTAGTTTATTATTATTAATATTTTAAAATATTAATGGATTTTATGTTTCGTATTAACACTAAAAAAATTCTAACAGTACTTTTCTACATACTAAAAACGTGACTCCTTTCTTACATTATTTTATATAAAATAAATAAAAGGTTTGTCTTACTTACCAATATACTTATTAGTAAAATTTTCATTATCTTTTATATAATATTTCATGAACTATTACAAAGTAATAATGTAACATTGGCGAGATGCATTTATTATTATTTAAGTTTTACTATTATTAACGTTTTATTTATTATTGGTTTCATTATAATAAATATTATCATTTCAATTTTATTATTCTATTTATTATTAATTTTTTTATCCAGAATATTATTATTATTTAAGCTTTATTATAATTATTAAGTTTATAGATCAACTATCGCCATTAAACAATCGATAATTATATATAATATATTTTTTGACCTACAAATTTATCAGTTTTCTTTTCTTATTTAAAAAATGTATGTATATTTTTTCTGGCGATTATTGTTAAGGAAACAACAGAATAAGGTCATAATAATAGGAAAATAGTTATAAATAATCATATAGAAACTAAGAAATAAACTAAATACGAAAAAAAAAATAGTCACGAAAAAGGCGAAAAAACTAGGCTATCAAAAATCAGCTTTGCTTATTCCCGCGAAATAAAAATGGTTCAAAAATAATTTTGAGTACCAAATAATTTATAATCGGCTCCAAATTGCGAGTTATGGGCTTTAGTTGAAAAAAATGATTAATTAGGTTTAAATATACAATTAAAAATATTAAGCTGGTTTGGCAGAAAAGCATATGGTTAGGCGGAAGAGATTGCAAAAACGACTCGACAATAACAAGGGTTAAGCTTAACCCTTTTTTCGTAGGTGTAAAACTGACCATTGGTTTGCATCTTCCCAATTTTATAAAAGTAATATTTACTCCGCAAAATTGTGTCAATTTATCATTATTATTAGTGCATAAACGTACCAACAAATCCCCCATTTTTTATGTATGCAAAGAATTCTAATGATATATTTTATCATTAATATTTGCTCATAAGAATAATTAGTTGACGTCATTACAAAGATTTTTTTAACATACGTACATTTTTATGGGTCAAGAATACAAGAATCGTGTTACTTTTAAGTAAACCAAATTTTTTTTTTTTTAAGTTTACTAGTTGCCAAAAAAAACTTATAATTAGTTTTAATATATCTTATACCATCAATACAAACTGCACCAATGGTCTCCATTTCATTTCACAGACATGAGAATACGGTCTAACAAATGGATTTATTTTATATTGAAAAAATTTTTATATTTCTTATTAACTAAATAACCGTGTCATTAATTTATAGTAAATTATGGTATCCAACAATTTTTTTCGAGTTCATTAAGCGTAAGAACTTTTTTGTAATATAAAGACTAAACATGTTTTTATATAATTATTATTTTACATATAAAAAGTTTATGATATAAGTTTGTTTGCAATTAATAACTTTTTCATAACTTTATTAATAAATTTTATTAAAATATTCATATTAAAAATAAATAATTATAATTTTTCTTAAAAATAAAAAGTTATAAAACTGTTCTAAATATATTTGTATTTATTCTTATTCTAAAAAATTTATAATATTATTTTAATATAAAGGCTATCAATAACCGTAATATAAACAATATATGTTTAATATAATATATATTAAAGATGAAAACATTCTTTTATTACAAAAAAAAGTTTAATATATATATACGATAAACTTCAGTTATTACCTTTTATATAAAAAAGATATTAAACTTTTCTTATTTATTACATACAAAACTATAAATAAATATTAAATAAAAAAAATACTTCTAAAAAACTATTATGTAATTACTGTTTATTTATAAATATATTAAACTTTTCTTAATTACCTACAAAAACTTTTAAAAAACTACTAAATAAAAAAATATTCTAATATAAAAAAATACTTCTTCTGAGAAACTTTTATATTTATTTAAGCGCGAAATGTCGTCGATGGCTTTATTATAAACGTGTCGCGTTATATGCGAGAGAAGAAGATCCGATGCTTCTGTTGGTATGAGCTCTTTTTTCTATATATTAATAATAATTATGAAAGTAATAAATATGATGATAATAAAAAGTAATAAAATTAAAATATTTAAAAGTATAATAAGAAAACTTTATTTTTTTTAAAAATATATTAAATAAGAACATCTCACAATTCAGTGATATAACGAAAAAAAATTGTTCAAAACTTTTTAATATAATGAGAAAAAATTACTTTTTTTCAAAAAAATGAAATAAATCATAGAAGTATTAAGACATAAATAAAATTATTATATGAATAGTCTTTTGCAAATAAAGAAAAAGATTTTAAAAAAATAAAAAAAATAATGAAGTGATAAAATAAAATAATAAAAACTTATATAAATATACCAATAATAAAAAATTAAACTATTAAAAAATGATTAATAATAGTGGGAAAAACTTTTATGTATAAATATGAGGGTATTAATAATTATGATAATAATAAAATATGTAAAATCATAAAATTTAAACTTCATTATTATAAACGCATAAAATAAAAATAATAAACTTTAAGTACAATATTATTTAAAATATTTTACAATAAAAATAAATTTCATCATAGAGCGAAAGATATTGAAAATATAAAATATATAAAAACTTTTAAACAATTATTAAAAGCAAATAATAAAAGTTTTAAAGAAAAGTATACTAATAAAAATAGTAATAATAGTGAATATTATATTTACAAAAAAAAAATTTCTTTTAAAATAATAACATAAATCGTAAAGTTTGAAAAAAAAATATAATAATAATGCAAAAGACATTAATAGTAAAAGTTAAAATTATAATAAAACTTGATGACTCTGAGAATAGCAACAAATAAAGTTTTCAGAAAAATAATGACTGTTGATGCTAAAAATATAATGAAGATGAAAAGTTTATATAAATTTTTATAAAAAAAATAAAAATATATTTTTAAAAATATCAGAAATAATATTTTAAAAAATTTTATTAATTACTTATGAAAAAGAAAAACTATTATAGACTTGCTATATAATAAAAGTTCAGAAAATATATATTAATAAAGTTTTTACAAAAAATATACTATAAAAACTTTCTTTGTATATAAAAAAGTAATAAAAAATGATAAACTTCCATACAAAATAAATAGTAAATATAAATATATATATAAAAAGTAATATTTTTGATTAAGTTTTACAAAAAATATAATAAAAAATTATAACAATAAAGTAATTATATTCTCTAAAAAGTTTTTGATAATAAAAAATATTATAATAAAAAATTTATAAAAAGAACTCCAAAATATTGATATTCATTTCTACTAATAAATATATTTAATAATATTTTTAAATTATATAAGTTTTGTAAAGGGTTTTTAAGATATTAAAAAAATTATTAATTATAAATTTTCTATTAAAAATTTAATAAAAAAGAAATTTAATAAAAAACAGAAAAAAAAATAAATACAAAAAAACTTTAAAAAATAATAATTTATTTTTTTTTACCAAAATATTTAATAAGTAAAAATAATATAAAACCAAAAAATATAATAAAATAGTATTATAATAAAGAAAACTATATTTTCTAAACGTTCTTTAATGCATTTATATGAGCTATGAAAATTATATATAAAAAACAAAAGTAATAATAATGAAAGTTAAAAGTGTTTTTATAAATATAATTACTGAAAACCATAATAATAAAAGTTTATAAAAAATAAATACTTATAAAAACGTATAATCGCGAACTTAAAAAAAAGTAATATAAATTTTTATAATATTTATAATATAATATTTTATCTTGAAAGATTTAATAGTAATTCTTTATGTGTATAAAAAAAGTTTTTTTTCAATACTTTTTAATAATAAAAATATATTATACTTGAAAGGTTGATAGTAATGCATTATAAATATATAAAAAAGTTTATTTTAAACTTTCAAACAAATGTATAATATAATTTTTTTATAAATAATTATAAAAACATAATGTATAAATAATATAATTAAAAATGTATTATATAATAATCATTAACAATATAAAGGTAGTAAAAGCAGTATAAAAATGCTTTTCAAAAGAAGTTTACAGAAAATTAATAATAAAATATAGAAATTTTTAATAGCGTTTATAAATATAGTAAATACTATATTATTATCTAATAAACTTAATATAAAAAAATAATAAACATTGAAAAATATAAATAATAGAAATAAATTATTAATTATTATGATAACAATAATAAAAATATATCATTAAAATTATAATAAAAGCATTTATAGTAGTACTGTTAAAAAAAGTTTTGTAATAAAATATAAAAGTTTTTAAATCTTTTATTATAATAACTATAACTAATATTATTAATAAAAAGTTTCATAGAAAATAATAAACATAAATAAATAGAAAAGAAATAATATAAGAGACTTAATTATCTTTTTTTAACCATAAATTATTAATCACTTATAATATTATGAAAATTATATATTATATAAATTATATTAAAAAATATTTAAAGCACTACTTTAAAAAAGAAGTTTTGTCAAAACTTTATAATATTATATAAAAATTTATAATACTTTTTATGAAATAATAATAATAATTACTATAATATTGATTAATAAGACTCATAAATTATTAGTAATAAAGTTAAAAAATATATATATACAAAAAACTTAAATTTTTTTTAGACAAAAAATTATTGAGTATTTCTAAGAAATAAAATATTTTATAAAGTATAATAATAAGTGAATTTTAATAAAATTTTTATAATAAAATATAAATGCATTAAATATTTCTTATAACCACAATAACAATAACTACTATTAATAACAAGTTTTCCATGTAATAATAATAAACAAAAATATATATAAATACTTATAAAATAGCCTATAAATTATAAATATATTTTAAAAAATAATAGCCAAAAGCACTGAAAGCAGTACTTTTAAAAAGTTTTTTACTTTAAAATATTTGTAGTGCCCACAAAAAAAAGTTTACGTCTATTTTTATAAAAAACTTTATTAAAGAAAAAAAACTTTTTTATTATTAATATTTTGGAAGTGTTTTTCTAAACTTTGAAGATAAATATTTTTTAATAAACTTTATATATAAAGTTAGCATAATTTATATTGTGTTTCCCATAATTTCTTACAATCAAAATAAGTTTAAATAAAATTCATTATAAAAAAAAATAAACAAACAAAGAAAAGCCAAAAAAAATATAAAAAGTTTTTTTTTATTTTTTCTCCTGAAGAATAATTAAAAAACTACATTCGAGTATAAATAATAATATGAGAGTATTATAGAGAAGTCATATATAATATTGCTTTTTATTTTTTCTATTAAGGGATAATAAAAAATAACTTTTCTGTTTAAAAAAATAATACAAAAAAGTTATAAAGTAATAAGAAAGTTGAAATTAATCTCAATTTTTTGTTTTTTCTTTATTTTTAAAAGAAATAAAAATAATTAACAGAAAATACAATAAATAAAATAAAATAAAAATTAAAAGTTTATTAATAAAAGTTGAAACTTTTTCTAATAATAATACACAATATTAAAGTTTATAATGAAAACTTAAAATTTTTTTTAAAAACGGTAGTTTCGTTTTTAATTTATAAATATAAAAAATATATAAAAAAATTATAAAGTAATAAAAAAGTAATATATAGTATAACTTTTTGTATTTTTTATTTTTATTAATATTTTTACTTAAATACAATAAAATATGATAAAGTAATATAAAAAAAAACAACAACAGAAGTTTATTAAAAAAAATTTCATAAATATACATAATAAAGATTTTGATAGAAGTTTTATATTTTATGTACAACAATAAAGATTTACTTTCCTTATGAAAAAAAGTAAAAATATAAAGTTTATTTATAAAAGTTTTCATATTCCACAAAAAAGGTAAAGTTATAAAAAAAACTGCAAAACAACTGCAAAAAAAGTAGGAAAAAAGTTCTTTTTTCTCTTTACTTTGCGCCGCATGCGAAGGACTTTGGCAAGAGTTCTGTTGTAACTGTCAACTAAACTAGATATTGCATGCCAGTCTAAATATATAACAATAATAATAGTTAAAAAAGTAAAAAAATGAAGTAAATACGAAATATAATCCAAAAAATTAAATTTTTAATTAAAAATTTAAAAGTTGAAAGCATTATTTTTTATTTTTTTAAATAAAACTTAATTTAAGTATATGAATATAAATTTTTTTTAAAAAAGATAATTTATTAATTAATTTCAAGTTTTCTTCTTACAAACCTTATAAAAACTTTGCTAAAATATAAAAACAAAAAAAGTTATGAGTAATATATAATTATTATCATAATTTAAACTTAATATTGAAATTCTTTACTTAAAGTAAAAATATTATTTATAAAAATAGTAAATAATAAATAAATTTAATAAAAAAAATGTCTTTTTAAAAATTTATATAATGTCAAGAGAAAAAAATAAATTAATTTATGACTAATGCATATTAATTATCTATTATAATTTACACTTATTAAAAATATATTATTAGGAAATTCTGCTTAAAATAAAAAAGTTTATTTTTATAAAGAGTAAATTATAAATTAGTTATAATGAAATTTTTTTACAAGCCTTTTAAAAATTTATATAAATTGTGACTAGTATACATTAACTATTTCTATTAAAATTTAAATTTATTATAAACAAAATATCATGAAATTCTTTATTAAAAGTAAAAAAAATTGTTTAAATTTTTAAAATTCATATTTATTATATAATAAATAATAGGGCTGTAGTAATAAAATTATTCAAATATATATTTTTGTTTATAAGGAGTAATAAAAATGATAAATTTTTTAATTAATAATTTTTATTAATTACTAACTAAAATTGAGTAAAAAAAAACCTAAAATTTATTATATTATATATATAGTAAAACTATACTATTTAGTTATAGTCTGTATATATAGTCTTTTAGACAAATTTAAAAGAAAATTTATAATTTAATTAACAAAGTGCTTCTACTATAAATTTTTAAAAAAAATGAAGATTATTTTCATATTATTAATATATATTTTATAAAATTAAAAAGATAGTAATATTACTATAAAACTTTATAGATATATATAAATTTATTTTAAGTTATTAAGTTTTATATATATGATTTGTTTAATTCAAATTTTAAATCTAAAAATAAATTAAACCAAAAAAACATAAAATATATATTTACATAAAATAATTTTTAAATTTTCATATCTTTACTCGCTAATAAGATTAAATTACCCAAAAAAGTTTCGGATAAATTTAATTAAAATTATATAATATTAACGTATAAGTATTTTAAATTAATTTATTTAAAAGTTTGTTTGGTCAACTTGAATATTTTAATATAAATTTATTATAAAAAGTTTATTTTTTCGTGATAAAATAATTATAAAAAAAAATTATTTATAAAACTAGTGAACTAAATTTACGAAATTTATCTTTAATTATTATTTAAGTTGTAGTTATAAAGATTATTAAAATTATATATTAATAATAAACTTCCATCTTATTTATAACAATAGCCGTTAAATAAAAATTGAAAAATAAACCTAAAATACAACCACCAAAACTAATTTATTAGAATAAAAAGTAGAAATTAAAAATAAAAAAAAAACCGCTATAGTTAATATTTGCAATGTCATCTAAAAATAAATCTGCAATTTCTTCAAACTCACTTGAAACTAACTTCACGGTGTCTAATAATTCTGCTGCTTGATTGATTTCATCCTCGTTGTACAAATTTTATAGAAAAATAATTTCAATTTTTTTAAACTTTCAAGTTAACTTTTAACAAACTTCGATTAAGGATAATATTTTATTATTAAATAAAGTAAATTAAAAAAAAGTCAAATGCGAGTAAATAATTTAAGAAAAAATTGAAAATAAAGTTTAATAAATGTATTATTTTAGTTAATTAGTTAAAAGATAGTCAGAAATATATAAAATTGTGCAACGAAGATAAATAAAATGGTATAATAAAAGAAGAAACAGGATATCCTCTACAAAATTACACTTATCGGAAAGAAAAAGTTATAAATGATAATTAACGCAACTGTTACTATAAGAGGCCACTTATAATTCATAGTTGGTTGTCCAAACTGAGGACTTAAAAGTCTCAATACTTTTATACTGCTTGTAAAAATAGTAAGTTTAAAATATATAAACTTTATAATTGAGATGAACATACTCATCCATTTAAATAGAAATTTTATAGTTTTTTTGTTAATTAATCGGAATCCACATTGAGTTGTTTGATAAAGGTTTATTATCACTTTAATAATTATAAAAAGCGGAGGAACAAGTCTACAAAAAAAAGCGCAACTGTGTTATACACTTTTACTATACGCATGTTTTCGTTATTGCCAATTATTAAACCACGTTTATGTAAGTATATAAAGGTTAGCTAAAATAAAGATTTTGCTTTAGATTTTACTAAATATAGTACGTTGCCTGTGTTCCTAGGTAAAGGTTTGCAAGGTCTAAATAAATAAAGTTAAGGTTATAACCAGAAAATTAGTAACTATAACAAATATTATAAAGAAAAACAAAAAATAAACAAAGAAAAAATATAAATAATAGACAATCATTTGGCGCATTGCGAAAAATCAGTATTTGTTTGCTTAAGTAGAAAAAGGGAGGAAGTGTTAAAAATAAGCCCAAAAAATTCTGGAAGGAAACAAGTACAGTGCATTAAATGGTTCTCGTTCAAGATTTTTAAACTTATAAGTTTTACCAGAACTACCATAGTGAAACTATTTACTACTTTATTTTCTAGGACGTTGGAAAATTGCTCTTTAAGAAAAAAGGGAACTTTTTTATTGGTAAAAACAAATAAAGATACTATTTACTTAAGCACTAGCTATGAAGAAGATGAGCTTTATAATATAATAAAACCAGCCACGGGTTTATAACTGAAAAACATTTACTTTGTTAAAGAAAAAATTTAAGGAACGGCAGGAAATCATTTTTGTGCTCCATAGTTCCTTACTAAAACGAGAAGGCAACAACTACTATGAAAAATAATTTTTAAAGTTGTTATTATTCTTAATTCTCACTGAAAAGTTTTTTATAATACGCAACTAGGAAGTAAAATTGATTCAAAAAAGTTCTGATGAGGAAGAATTTATAAGTTACTTATTCTTGGAGCCTCGCTTGTAAAGATTTTTATAGAACTATATTAGCGTCTAACCGTTGAAGTTAAAAGGCTATTAGCAATAATTAGAACGTATGTAGTGTTAATTAAATAATATTTTTTTAAGGCACCAAACTTTTTTTTATTGACAATTTAAGAAAAGCAATTTCTACCTTATTTAATTATCTTTCTCTTATAATAATAAATTGTTTAAAGCCTTTTATGCAGAAATTTAATAAGAATAAAGTGGAATGACTTCTAAAGTCTTTTGTTAAAGGATACCTTCTTTTAAAGAATAATTTAAATGTTAACTGTTGATTTAAGGAGGCAACGCCCATACCCAACTTTAGTTGCACAACAAGCTGGAGCTCGGACTGTTGCCGAACCCCTTATGATAAAGAGTTGAAAAATAAACTTCTGCAACTTCAAAATCCTAAACTATACTATCTCTTATGTTAAAAAAAAAAAAAGGTATCTCATAAAATCTCATAAATCCGGTGAGAAAAAAGATTGCTAATCACGTATCGAACGGCACAGTGAGGACGATTCAAAGACCAATGAAAATTTGCTTACAACTAAAACTATAATTGTTTATAAAAGTTAGAAATGGGACCAAAAACTATAAAAAACCCTTTTTCTAGGATTAAATTATTAACCAGGAAAGGGTCAGCCGCCTTGAGACCATCCTTTCTTCTTTGTTCAAATGAAGAAGTAAAGTTACTAAATCTATTTGTAGATAAGGCTAACTCATTCTTACTTTCAAGAGTTTCTATTATATTTGTACCAATTCACAAGGCACTGAGAGCAATCGAATCTTTAAAAAAGCTACGCAACTATTTTTAACATAAGTAAATAAGTAAATCTAATCAAAAGTTTTAAATCTTTTAGTACTTGTCAATAACAATACTATATAGTTCCGAGTCCTTGCAAGATTACCAACTTAATACTTCTACATTTTTCTCACTAATACCCACTATTTTAATTTGGGTCTGGTGAAGGTATCCTAATAAAGTAACTAGCCAAGTTAAAATTTTTGAAACATATCTTTTAAATATAACGGACCTAAAAAAGAAAGTTATATTTTGAAAAACTGTGTGTATACAATCACCTATATAACGTAGTCAGAGTAGGTATTACAATAATAAAAAAAGAGAAGAAAACAATAAGTTATAATGCAGAAGGAAAAAAAGAATAATAAGGGGTGTTCAACTTATTACAAGCAGCTTTAGGAATAAAATAATTGCCTTCACACCTTTTTAATACAATTATAAAATAGTACACCTACTGAGGTTGTAGGATTAACATGCGAAGTAGTTAGCGAACATTACCTGCTTAAACTCGTAAGTTCTTACACAAAAGCTAAGTAAATTTGTTTAAACAAGCTAAAACATCGGTTTAGACCAATAGGCCTGCGTTGCCTTTAGCTAATTAACTATTTTTACGGTTAGACTTCTGTATTAACACAATTTACTTAACTAATATCTCTATAGACGACGTGCTAACTATTCCTTCTCTACTAACTACAGCCCCTTGGCCTACAACAGCAATAACAGTAATGTGGTATTAAAAACAAGTGGCCTTATAAACCCGAGGTTCCAACGCACATGAAGAAATTAAAAGAAAAAAAATGTTGATAAAATTTGAGCAAAGATTTTAGTTGTAACTATTAATAATGACAATATAAAAGTAGACACCCGGCCAGCGGCTCAGCGGACTCGAGATAAATGCAGAAATCTGTTAAGGTAAGCTAATTAAAATTAACTTATTTAACTAATGTGTACGCCCGTTTTTTTTTTGGTAAAACTGTTAGATTTCCCTCAAGTCCAAAAGATTTCCACTGCAAATATAATTTATTAAGATTTTAAGCCCTACAAGAACAAAAAAACTTTTTTTTATTTATACACGTTAAATAAAACAGCCTAACCATCTCGTAAAATTAAGTTCCTTTTAGTGAACTATAAGTATATTTCTCATGCGTCCTTTTTTGTCACAAGATACCGGTTTGTTAGATTTTCTAACACGTTAGAAAAAAAAGAACGCCCTTTTTAAGATCTCGAGTCCTAATAAAGCCTAAACAGTTGCTATAAATCATTTCTTTTATTAAATAGATGAGATTTACAAATAAATTTATTTGTATTTTTAATATAAAATTTATTATAGACGTTACAAAAAGCTATGTAGAAATGTTTTTGCTAAAGGGGCTTGTAAAGAGAGTCGTTCTTATAATTTTCACTTATGAGCATCTAGTATTATTAAAAAATTTTTTTAAAGCGCTTCCTATGTACTGAGTATTGATTTTTATAAAATTTAAAAAGGATTTTAAAGTGAAAAATAATAATGTAGAAAACCTTTTATAACGTAATAAGAGCGTACATAGGATAGGTATCTTATCGAAAAAAACGTGCAAGAAACAATAAAAACAACCGGTAAACAACATGTAACGCTTGGTCTCTTCCTTAATGTTAGTTAAGATGCTATATAGCATTACGTTCATAAAATCTGCATTGTTTGCGTGTATATATGTGGTTAAATTTCTTCCAGTAGAATTTAACCACTTAGAGAAAATAGAAACACTCACGTTTGAGGTTTTTTCATTTATCACAAGCATTTCCTTGCGAAACGCACCTTTGAGAGTATTACTATCTACAATTTTTTTTTGGCGTTCCTAATAGGTGAAGGCGGAACTATATTGTTACCTTAAATTGGGGTAAACAGCATTTAAAAAAGGCCTGTAAAACTCTTTTTTAATAACCGAAGTAAAATTTAATTAGAATAAAAAACAAAAATTTAATTACTAATCTATTTATCAAGCCTTTTTTTAAAATATCAATAGCAGTGATAATAAACACTTACACCAACCAGAAAGTATACGGTTGCCTTTTTTAAACAAAAAAAAAACTAAAATAACAAAGCAACGTACAAATGACCAATAAGACAGGTTTAACACACAAATTTATATCTTTTTGTTATTCTATTAACGATTTTAATTTTTTAATAGATTATGAACTATTATTAGTGCCAAACTAACTTCTTTTCAATTTTAGTTGTCTTATCCCTCTCCTCGAGCAAAACTAAAGCGTTTTTTTGGTGAAGTAATTACAACTCTCTACATTTAAAAGAAATTATGAACTACCAAACAATTGTATGTATCGTGCTAGAAAAAACGGGTTTATCAGGCAGTAAGAGATGTTTTTTAAATACGATAAATGTAAATAAATAAAGAGCATCATATGTAAAAAGGTGCCTTCATAATTGCAGGCTTTGCATTATTATAAACCAGTATATAACTGTAATATCTATAAATTTGTGGTGTATAATACATAAGGAAAGCGTTAACTTAGTGGTGGATTCCAGTGACCTATTTATGAATTTTTATAATATATACATTAGTATATATACAGTTACACAGGTTAAACCTTAATAAATATTGGTTTGAAAGGATGAGCATTATTAGACCTCAACGTGTCTATAAAAATCGATATAGGCTAATGTGCTGGGGAGGGAAGGTTTTTAAATTACAGTTTTACCTCAGCGTTAGTAACTAAGGGGCACAAGTCCATCAGCCTTGAGAAACTGAAGAGTTACTAACTTTTAAATATAAATTTCATACTTTTTTTTAAATTTAATAGTGCGATTGTAGTTACGGACTTAATTCTTACATGAATTAGATCACCAAGCTAAGTATATAAAATTTTATTAAGGTACACTTTAGACTATTTTAGCCCACAATATATTGCTTTTTACTCTCGATAATTAGCCTTATAAAGTTACTCTATTGCTTTATTTGTTATCTAAATCAATTAATCTAACCACCATAATATAAGGCAAGTGACGAGCTGGCTCTTTTCATTGTGTATAAATTGCTAAATAATATTTTCAACACAGCGTTAATAGTTTTCAGCGTATTTGCCATTACAATAAAGGTCAACTTTGTTGCGAGGGTTTCCTTTAAATCTTTTATTAAAGTTAAAAGTAAATAGTACTTGTGTCACTTTTAGTTCCACTAGTGAAGAACACAAAACTATTTAACTTTTATGTATTTTTTATATTCAATTTTGGCAACACGCAATTTTAAAACTACGAATCGCTCTTAAATACTTATATTATGCTATAAATAAATGTCAAGCAATTAATTATTGGACGCTAACAAGTTTTGAAAGCTCACAGGTGTTCCCTCCCTATTGCTTGCTCTCTTTATAAAAACTTTCACAGGGTGCTTAAGTTATAATATCTTTACTAGTTGCGCTTTTATAGTTAAAAAGAGTTTCAACTGTCTATCACTTATTTCTGTAAGCTTATATATATATACTTGCCAAATAATATTAATATAATAATATAATATATATTACGAAAATAGCTTGCTAGACACCGGCATGACCGACTACTTAAAATACTTATCTGTTAAGAATAATGACAAGATCGTTGGCGATTCTGAAGCTCTTCTAGAGTGGAATAAACGAAAATGGGTTTGGATTACTGATCCAGACTCGAAAAATATATTTTTAAAAGCTAATATTATCGATGATAAAGGTGTTTATAACTTCTTTATAGCAGTTTAAAAATTACTATGATAAATTTATGTATTTATTAGGAGATGATTGTGAAGTGCAGATTTATGAGACGAATGCAAAGAAAACTGTTAATAAAAATGATATTTTTAAGATGAATCCACCGAAGTTCGACAAAGTCGAAGACATGGCGGATTTAGCTTATCTAAATGAGCCTGCTGTGCTTGAAAATTTGAGGCAGCGCTACTACTCCGATCTCATCTATACTTATTCTGGACTGTTTTGTGTTGTAGTAAACCCCTACAAACAACTTCCAATTTATAGTAAAGAGGTTGAGTCATACTTTAATAACAATTTAAAACATTAAACTATTTTAGTACGCTTTTAATATTTTTAAACTATATTGATGTTTCCTAACCAACTTTATACACTATAAAATTTTTACTTTTTTAAAGGTTGTTGATCTCTACCGCGGCCGTCGAAGATCTGAAGTTCCACCGCATATTTTCAACATCGCTGAAACCGCTTACCAGAATATGTTAACCGATAGAGAAAACCAATCTATTTTAGTTACTGGAGAATCCGGCGCTGGTAAAACGGAAAATACCAAGAAGCTTATCCAATACATCGCCATTGTGGCTTCAGGCGAATCTGCTGTGCAAGGTTTTGATTTTCACACCTTTGCTAATTAAATATTTTCTATATTAATTCAAATGTAAATCAAATTTTTTTTTAATTTAAGGAAAACTTGAGGAACAACTTCTTCAGTGTAATCCCGTTCTTGAGGCTTTTGGCAATGCGAAGACAACTAAAAACGATAATTCTTCTCGTTTTGGAAAGTTTATCAAGATTGAGTTCAGCCGTTCTGGCAATATTTCTGGAGGCCATATCGATACTTACCTATTGGAAAAGTCACGTGCTGTCCGTCAACAAGCTGGAGAACGAAGCTTTCATATATATTATCAACTTTTGAAGGCTCTTCCCGAATCAGTCAAAGAAGAGCTGCTTATGGACACGTTAATTTTTTACATAAAAAATTTTTAAAAAAAAAATTAATTAAAAAAAATTTAGAATTGAAGACATTAAGTGGATTTGTGACAAAAAGTCATCGCAAGTGCCTTCCATTGACGATGTGAAAGAATTTAGTCACACTATTCAGGCTATGGACGTTGTAGGCATTAATAAAGAGGAGCAGCACGACTGCTGGAAGATTATATCCGGAATTATGAAAATGTCGAGAATTGAATTGACGGAAAATCGGCAAGAACAAGCCCAAATGGTGCAACTTTTTTATAAATACTATTCACCTTTTTTAATTTTTTTTAAGTTTAATTCATTTTATATAATTTAAGTTAATTTATTTTTTTATAGTATTTTATATAATTTAATTTACTTTTAAATTTTTTGAATTTATAAATGAATTTAAAATATAATAACATGAATTCATTCTCACAGCCGAACGACGTCGCTGCCAACATGCTATGCAAGCTATTCTCCTTGCCAATAGTAGAGTTTACTAAGGCACTGTTGCAGCCCCGCATGAAAGTAGGCTCCGAATTTGTGCTGCGTGCCCAAAGGAAGGCGCAAGTGGAGTCTGCCATTGAGGCCATATGCAAAGCCACCTATGAGCGCCTATTTTCGTGGATTGTTGCAAAAATTAATGAAGCTTTGGAAACTAAAGTCGAGCGGCACTCTTTCATTGGTATTCTGGATATTGCGGGTTTCGAGATTTTTAAGGTCAACGGTTTCGACCAGCTGTTCATTAATTATACGAATGAGAAGCTCCAACAATTTTTCAACCACCACATGTTTGTTGTGGAACAGGAAGAGTACTGCAAGGAGTCTATTGAGTGGGACTTCATTGACTTCGGGCTCGATCTTCAGCCTACTATTGAGTTGATCGAAGGCGGTAAGTCAGACAAGTCTTCCGGCGTGCTGGATTTACTCGACGACTGCTGTCGGCTTTCACGTGCCAATGAAAAAACTTTTCTGCATAAACTTGAGGAAGTGCAGGCGACACATTCCAAATATGGCTCCCTCTCGGGTCCAAAGTCCATTAAGAGCGATATGCCCATGTTCCAGATCCACCACTACGCTGGCACCGTCGATTATACAGTAGATAATTGGATCGTGCGAAACCAGGACCCGCTTAACGATAATATTACGTCACTATTTGCCGTTTCGAAATTCAAATTTTTAGCATCCTTGTTCCGTGACCAATCGGTAGAGGCTCTCTCTTCCCAAAGGCGCCGGGGGATCTTTCGAACGGTTTCTAGTAGTTATAAAGACTCGTTGAACTCTTTAATGAATACGCTTAAAGAAACGTCTCCACACTTCGTTCGATGTATTATCCCCAACCACGAAAAGAAACCTGGCAATATCTCGGTGCCTATTGTGCTAGACCAGCTCCGTTGCAACGGTGTGCTGGAGGGAATTCGTATTTGCCGCCAGGGATTTCCGAACCGCGTGCTGTTTGCAGAGTTTAGACACCGGTACGAAATTCTCGCTCCGAAGGCGATTCCAGAAGGGTTTATGGATGGACGAAAAATTTGCGAGCTTATGCTTCAGGAACTCCAGAATACGTGTGACCTTAAGCAGGACAACTACCGCATCGGGACATCTAAAATATTCTTTCGTCCAACCGTATTGGGCCATTTGGAAGAAATGCGAGACGAAAAGTTATCTAAATTTATTAGAGCCATTCAGGCTTATTGTCAAGGCTATCTAGCGCGGCGCGCCTTCCAGCGGCTGACTAACTTTGAGGTGGCGGTCAAGCGGATTCAGGTCAATGTTAGGAAGTACTTGCAGCTGCGAAAGTGGCCGTGGTGGTTTCTGTACAACTCCGTGCGCGTGTTAATTCCGACAATCCAGCAGGACGATTTGGTTCGTAAAGTTGATTCGCTTACTAAAGAGAAGGAGGCGCTTGCCGGAGAAAACAATAAATTGCAGCAAGAAAAAAAGAGTCTGGAAGACGAACGGAGCAACATGAAAAAGCAAATAGATAAGCTCGAATCGGATATTGGCTTTTGTAGCGATCAACTTAGCCGCCTGACAGAAACAAATAAGAGTCTTTTAAAGGATTTGGAAGGTATTGGAACCTTTAAGGGAAATATTACTTACTTTATTGGGATATTCATAATATATTTTGTAAAAAGATATGGAAAATGACACGCAGACTGCGGAGTTAGAAGCTTCTGAAGCAAACAAAAAACGCCTTTTGCTTGAACAGCAGCTCGAGGAAGTGCGAGACTCTTTATCGTCTGCACAGTCCCAACTTTGCGTCCTCAACGCTGAGCGTGATGGTCTCAAGGAAAGACTTGATTCGCTAAACTCCGAGCTGGACCAGGAAAGAGATTCCAATCAGAGACTTACAAGAGAGAAGGGCAAGCTCGAAGCAGAGCTCAGCGAATTGGTATTCACTATAATCAACCTTTTCTGCTTGGAACTTTTTTATTATAGTTATACGTTTTTATTTTTTTATTTTTAGAATTTGAACTTTGACAAGCTCGAAGAAAAAGTCAAGAAATACGAGAAGAATTCTGGAAAGTTAGGAGAGGCTCTAAAGGAAACCGAAGAAAAAGTGTCGGAGCTTGAAAAAGTTAGAACCAATCTAGAAGGAGAAAAGCGAGGTCTCTCTGGCCAATTGGCTGCTTCGGACTCACGCATCGCCGAGTTGGAGGCCAAAATAGCTGACTTGGAAAGTAAACTTGAGAAGGCGAAAACTGAGCTTCAGCAGAAAACTGAAGAGCTTGAAGCTAAAGATAATGAGATTGCACAACTGAAGAAGCAGAATAGAGAATTGTCTGGCGAGATTAACGACCTCAAAGAGCAACTCGAAGAAAAAGTTGAGATTTTATGTTTACTTTTATTTTTATTATATTAAAAGTTTTTTTTTTTCCTGGCAAATGTAGTCTGTTGCTGTTGAGCGCTACAAAAAAGAAATTTCTTCATCGGCTGAAAGGATCAAAGAATTGGACGAAGAAATGTTCAAGGGCGATGAGGAAAAATTAAAAGAACTGAAAAATAAGTCGATGGAGATTGAAAACTTGAAAAAGGAATTTGCGAACTTTAGAGAAGACGCTGAAGAGTCCGCCGCTGCCCTTCGAAAGTCATTGCAGGATAAAATTAACCTATTAGAGTCCGACCTGGACGGCCTACGAAGGCAGAAGAAAGAGGCAGAAGGCCAGGCGTCGTCGCTGAAGAGAAATGTTAGTGAATTGCAGGAAGAACTGGACAGATCAGAGAGTACGTCACTTTTTTAACTTCCTACAATATATATAGAATGCTTTCTATAAACGTGTGCAGATAGCGCCAGAAATATGGAAAAGAAGAATCGAGCACTGCAAGAACAACTGGACATTGTCAATTCTCAGCTAGCAGAGAAGCAAAATAGCATTCAGTCACTGGAGACTGAAAACGCCAAAGCCAAAAAGGAAAACTCTCGACTTTCCTCTGAACTGGAGAAGAAAGAACTGGAGGCTTCTAAGCTTGAGCGCGACAGCAAAACTCTCAAAGAGCAAATTGCTGAGTTGAATTCGAAGTACGAGGCAGAAAATAGTGAAAAACTCAACCTGAAGGCCTCCCAGCGCCAGTACGAAGAAGAGCTTGCGTCCCTCCGGGATGAACTACGTGAAGCAGAAGAGTCTATTGACGAGTATAAGAAGTCTTCGTCGAATCTGCAG
This sequence comes from Zophobas morio, assembly GCF_036711695.1. Taxonomy (NCBI): domain Eukaryota; kingdom Metazoa; phylum Arthropoda; class Insecta; order Coleoptera; family Tenebrionidae; genus Zophobas; species Zophobas morio. Next base: position 16,955 of record NW_026972426.1, on the reverse strand, counting down.
GGCCAGCTGTCTTCCTATAAGTCAAAGGTGGGCTTAATATTTATTATATATTTTATATACTGTTGCTAGTATTAACTTTTATTTATTTTTTTGTTATCAATATAGTTCCACGAACTGGAAGAAACTATTGAAGAAGCGGAACGCTCAAAGGCTAAGCTAAAGAAAGAGCTTGATGATCTCCAAGAAGCCTTAGAAACCGCCGAGCGAAGTAGCAAAGCCCACAAAGCTACTGCTGAACGCTACCAGCGTGAGCGGGAGGACCACGAAGCTGAGCTGACTCGGCTGTCCAACTCGGTCTCGAAGGCCACTACTCGAGCACGTCAGCTCGAGAGCGAAGTGAGCAGCCTTCGAGCCGAGTGCGATAAGTACAAAGGCGAAGCCGAGTCCGCTGCTCACCAAACTATGGATGCTACTACCAAGTTGTACGAAGCTAGAAAGCTTATTGAGGATCTCGAGTCAGCGGAGGCCATGTTGAATTCAAAAGTGAAGACGCTCAACGACGAGGTCGAGTCCTTAAGAACGTCCGGCGGCGATATTGCGTCGTTGAAGTCGGAAGTGCAGTCGCTCAAGTGTTTGTTGTCTGAGAAGGACAGAGAGATTGAGGAAATGAGTGACGAGCTGTATAAGCTCGAAGAGACCAATAAAATTCAGGAGGTGGAGATTTCAAGTTTGCGTAATAAACTCTCGCAAACGGAAAACAATCTTGATAGTACTTTAGAGGAGCTAAAGAACAGTTATTTGAAGAAGCAGAGAAACATGCAAGACGAGATGGATGATTTGGAAAAAGTGAAGAACACGCTCACTAACAAGTGCTTCCAGCTTCAGTCTCAACTTGAAGATTATACCAAAAACTTAGAGGAACTCGAACGTACTCATGGTCGCGCCCTCGAGGCTCAACGACGCGCTGAACAAGTTTTGAAGAATGTCCAAAAGGAATTGAACAGTATCAGAACTGTAAATCAGGAGCAGGAGGGTAAAATAAAGGATTTGGAAGCTAAGAACAAGACTTTATCCCAGCAGTTGTCAATAGCCATGAATGATTTGGACTCCTCTGAAAAATCCCGAAAGAAAGTCGAAGCAGAGTGTACCGAGCTTTCAGCTCAGCTGGATACTATTAATACACAATTAAAGATGACTCGTGATAAAGCCTCTCGCGCAGAACAGGAATTACAAACTACCAAAGGAGAGCTTGAACAGCAGACAGAAGAGTTCGAAAGCGTTTTGGCTGCAAAAGCTAAACTGCAGTCCGAAGTGGATAACATTCGGGCCTCCACTTCTGGCCTCCAGGAAAAAGCAGATAATCTTGAAAAACGCTTGAGTGAATCTGTAAAGAAGTCGAATGAGGCTGTAGAAGCTGTTAAACAGGAAGGCGAGGAAAAGCTTCGCAAATTAAATACACAACTGCAGCAGTCTAACAACCATGCATTATCCCTGCAAAAGGAACTGGATGATAGTAGGCGTCAAATAGACGACGCTAATAGAAAGATTAAGAAACTCGATCGCGTGGCACGAGAGGCTAAGAATGAGAGCCAGGAAGTGCAGTCGCAACTTGCCGATGCTCGCATGCAGGCCGACCGAATGAAGAAAAAAGCGGACAGCTTAAGAAAGCAACTTGAAGACACCGAAGGCGACATATCAAACCTTCGCAACCGCTTACGATCTGCCCAAAACGAAATCTCTGAAAAAGAAGAGGAGATTTTACAGTTGAATAACCAGCTTCGTTCTAAACCACGAAACAGTACAACACGTTCACGGGGAGCCCAAGACGACTACTAAGCATCTGAATTTAATAAAAAATCAAATTTTATAAAAATATTATAAAGGACTATTAAGCAATATTAAAACCTTCTATTAAGCTTATCGCGCGCGTACATGTATACATAGATAAATAGCACTATGAGGGAGTGCATGCATCCAGTACCTCAGCATAATCACAAACAGGTCCCGGTTTTTTAATAATAGTGAATAATCCAATGGAGGGTTATTTATTACATTATACTACGTTTAAGCCACCATATATTGTTACTATTCTAAAGTCTTAGAAACCGAGCAAAGAGTTATTTGTTAACACTTGAGCCAAAGATTTGGTAATACACCCGTTGCTTTCATACGTTCTCACTCACATGGGGATAGGTGCAACAGTTACACAAATTGACCAATAATAAAACTGTACATTTAGTTCTACTGGCTTTTTTTAGTTACCAATAAGAATAGATAGCAGGCAATGAAGCTATATTACACGCATACTGTAGCTGCTGGGAAACCACAACATATATCGGTATGCAGTACTACCAGCCTACAAGCGAATTAGGGACAAACGTAGCCTTTACAAAAAGGTAAGCTAGAGCTCCTCGGAGATTTCCGATAGAAATAATAGTTATTTCTGACAGTGTCCACGCATGCATGCTCACCCTAAGCCTAAATTTAAACCGATCGAAGACACAATCTTAACTTGATGGTTTGATAATCATTACTATGATAGGTTAAGCTTCAAAAGCCGGTAATATAAAAAAAGTCGTGGGTCATAGAAGTGACAGCCTCTCATAAGAGTCTTTAGTAAACATCTATTCCATCAGAGGAAGGCACAGTCCTTTAACAAGGCAATTTTGGAGAGTCAGAATAGAAGAACGATGAAGCATATCAGACATGATAGAGGCGTATATGGTACAAAACCGCTTTTTTCCGGCAATAGACCACTGAATAAATCCTTATTTTGCTCAAGAATGAACTAGCTTATAAGAAAACTAAAGAAGCTATAGCTAACGATCAGTGCCCTCCTAGAGACCTGCACCGTTACCTAAAAAAGAAACTTTGAATGATAACTACAGCTTACAAAGCGGTGGCCCCAGCTTTGGCTAGGATGCTGCCTCTTGAAAGGAATCGGAAAACAACAGTCGTTCTTGCTTGAATTCCTTCCTTATGCAGAATTAATTCTCAAAATAACCCTTTGTAGAGGTAAAAAAGTGTTCATATATAGAGGTTAATTATTATCTTCAAAAGGTCTAGTATTAGCATTATTTTATTAGATTTATAAAATAATAACATGACCCCATGCAACAGAATCAGCTCTCAGTTAGGGCGAGTTTAGCTACACGACCATCAAAAACCCAAAAGGTCAAGTTGACGCGTTGATGCTCTTAACTCTGGTGTGATAGTTTTAAGTATCTAACCAGTAATAAAATTAAGTCGCAATCATGGAGCCAATACGGAAGCTATGATAAATAACACATATACTGGTACTTAAAATTTAGAGATTTTAGCTTATTCGGAACAGTGAATATTAAGCAACGCCCAGACTCCGAACTAACTTATTAAACATAAGCTGCCTACAAACAGTACTATTAAATATTACTTATTACTATAACCTCTATGACTTTTAGCTTTCATATGCAACTACTCACTTTGAAAATCGTCCGTATTGTACTAATTTTTTCACTGGAACCAATGTTAATTCCAAGGATTCTTATTATCACTTAGGAAAATAAATAAATACAGTAAGAAAAACAGTTAGGATATCAACAGTAGCGTCAGCAAACGATTAGGGTTTATGACTTTTGCATAATACAGCATTTCGAAGCATGCCTCAATGAGAGGTAAGAGAGAAGCTTAAAAATAATATGCTTTTTACACGGCAATTACAACTACAAACTACCGTTGTTAATAACATTTTTTGTAAATAGAGCTTACTATATTTGTTTCAGCTTTATACAAGGACTTACCGGCTCATAAAGTGTAACTAATCAGCCCAATGATAATGCCAACCTGCTTAAATCGCGAAATATATTTATGCATATCCAAAACGTCCTAGACAACGACTTTTATTTGCCGGCAGTTAAAGTAGAGCTCTAGTATTTTACTATAGTTTTGCTTTTTTCTTGCATATATACTATCCTTATGTGTTACGAAGATTATCATGGAAGGAAAATTTAAAAGAATTTACAGTGGCTAACGGAGAAACTAATGATAAGACGTTACCAGGAATAGATTAAATACCTCGTTAATCTCAACACAGTTACTAATTTTCTTATTTATTGCAAAATGGGAGCGGTTTCGCTATCATTCCGTTGTATGACAATCGGCTTGTTCTTGATCACGAAAAGCTAAGGAATAGGCCAGCTCACAGCGGTCTCATCCACGGCATCTACAGTGTTGACCAAAACAGATTTCTTTATGGATGGCCAAAGCATACTTTGCAGAGATTTTATAAGCTTTAGAAATTCTTTAGTACTAAATAATGTAACTTGCAACCGCAAAGATAAAATTACTTCCTATTCGACTCATATAGTTAAAGTTTTACGATATAGTCTTTAGAATTCTCTATTAAAAATTAATATTAATGAACTAATAGCAAAAACTACATAAACAGTGAATCGCTTTCTTACACTTGAAATATAATATAAATATTTATACTATTGTTATAAACATATAAAGCATTTTTGTCTTGTTCTTAAATTTGTTTTATTTTTATTATTCTCTTTCATTATTATACTTTTTTTACATTCTCTTATATCCCTCGATTTTGTGACTTCTTATTTAACAATCAGCATAAGCAAAGAAGCCGAGGCGAATTAATTCGACATATTCTATAGCCTTAGATAAGGAAATTTAACCTCTGTAAATTTACCGAGTTTTATAATTTTAATAATTTTTTTTATTAAATATATCAAAACCGAACTTTAAAAAGTCCTAAGTAATGAATATGAGAATCTTTTCTTAATTGATTAAAAATCTCTTAAATTTTCATACCAAAATTATTATATAATTGCCTCAAAGTAATAAAGGTCAAAAAATTTAAGAGAAATTAAAAAAAACCAAATATAAACGGAGTCCCTTTTTAAAAAGGCTGACATAATTTTAATTTTTTTATTATTGTGATTAAAAATTTCGAATTTCACCGGGGACCCCAGATTTTAGTAGATAGGTCTACACTTCCAGTGACTATCACTGGAAATTTCTTATGTATATCTACTGAAGTAACAAAGTGGGAATGTGCAACGATGGCTTTAACGTTTCTGCCAGTTTCAAGATCCCACAAGCGCAATGTCTAAAGTAAAGTATTAACCAATTATTATAAAAAAATAGTAAAAAAAAATTTAGTAATTAATAATAATAAAAAAATCAAATGTATTAATTGTTACAAAATGTTAAAAAATAAACTTTAGTGTAGATTCATGGAGCAAATAATTTTAATTGCTTATATTAAGATTTAATTTAATTCATAATTTGTTAAAAAAAGTAAAAGATAAAATCTAGTTTTGAATTTATAAAGAAAACAAAATTACTTCTATAAAAAATATATTTCCGAAAAAAAAAATTAAATTATTTGAAATTTCTACATGGGTTAAAGTTTAAATATAACTAAAAATATATTTTAGTTAATTCTCGTTATTATAATGAGAAGATAGTGAAAAGAATAAAAAAAATTTATAAAAAGATAATAATAAATAAAATTTAATAGAGCTTTTATAAAGCAGTTAACATTCTTTTTAAAAAAATGTATTTCGGAGAAAATTAAATTATTTTAAATTCTAAATTTTTAAAATTTTTATTGCAAAAAATGTAGAAAAATAATTTTTATAATTAAAAAAAAGTTAAACTTTTTTAGCTTTTGTAAAGCAAATGACTTAAAATTTTTTATTATAAAATTTAAGTTACGGAGAAACTAAATTATTTTTATTATAGAATTTGATAGTAGTAAAAAAATTAATAATAATTTATATTAAATAAAAAATATCGTTTTAGCTTCCAGTTGTTATTATAAAAAAAAATTGCGGAAGCAATTAAATGATTTTAAATTTTAACTTTTTTACAGTCAGATGGCAACAATTTTTTGGAAAAATGTTTAATAAAAAATATTGAGTAGAAGATAATAAAAAAACAGAAATAATAATAAGAAAAGTCTTTATTATTACTAAAAAAAAAAATTTTAAATTTCTTAAGAAATTTAAATTCAACCAGAATTTGAAATTGTTAAAAATAAATTCTTATTATATAGTAATATAAGTACTTAAAAAAGGGAATATTATTAAGTAATTCATGGGTTACTTTTGAATCTTTTTAACCATTTAGTGTAAAAATATTAATAATATTATTATAAATATAAAAAGTAATAAAATTAATGTAAAAAAGACAAAAAAATTGTTTAAAAAAAATATAAATTATTTAATAATTTTAATAATCAATATATATAAAAGTGTATAATAAAATAGTTTAATACGAAAATAAAAAAAGGTAAAAAAAATATATACTTTATATACTTTTTCTAAAAACTAACAATATTTAAAAAATTATATAATAATAAAATATGAATATCAAAATATGAAAGTTTAAAAGAACAAAATACAAAAAAGTCAGAATATTTTAAAAAATATAAAAATAGTAGAACTGCCTTAAATAAAATATAAAAATTTGATAGAAATTTATATTAAAAACTTTTAAAAAAAATCTTTTTTAAAAAATGAATATATAAAAAAAGTTTAATAATAAAAAAGTAATTTTATAGTTTATAATAAAATTTAAGAAAAATAAAAAAATTATAATAAAACGACCTGGATATTTTACATATAAAAAAAAATTTAAGAACGAAAATATAAATATTAAGAAAAAATTAAATAAGTAATAATTAATATTTTATATTATATAATTAAAAAAATATATATATATAAGTTTAATAATAAATAAAGGAATAAATAATGTATTTAACGTATAAAAAACTTAAATAAGTAAATTTATAATAACAAAGAAAATATTTAACTTATATATAAAAACTCGTATAATACAACAAATATAAAAATAAAATTTAATATTTTTCTTATTTAAAAAAAAAAAGTAAAAAAAATTAATGTAATATAACAAAAATTTCAATATTCAAAAAAAAATAAATTAACAATATAACAAAAAAAATATATATAATTAAAAAAAAATTTATTGAAAAAAGAAATTCCAAAAGTTTAGTAAAAAGTTAAATTATAACAAAAAAGTGGAAAAGCTTTAATAATAAGAAATATAAATAATTTAATAATAGTATAAAGTATTAAAAAAAAGTAATAAATGATAAATATATATATAAAAAAATTAATAAATTATAATAGAAGTTTAAAAACTTTATAAAAATAAATAAAATAAATATTTAAAAAAAAAAATTATAAAGTTTAATAAAAAAGTAATAACTAATATATTTTATGTATGCAAAAAATTAAGAATATTATGAAATTATAAAAAAAAGTTTAAAGACATTAATAATAATATAAATATTTTAAAAAAAGTATAAAGTTAACTAATAAAAAATTAAAGTAATAAATTATGAGAAAAAAACCATAAATTTGATAATACTAAATAATAAATATTTTTTTTAATAAAAGTATAAATTTTATTCAAAAGGTAATAACTAATATACTTTTATTCGTTAAATAATAAAACTGTAATACCAAATAAATAATATTAAAAAAAAATTAATAATTATAATTTCTAAAAACACAAAAATAGGATATAATTAATTTTTATTGGACATAAAGAATAATAATACTTAACAAAATGTTAATAACAAAAAAAAACTTAATTATTACTATAAACGTTTTCAATTAATTTTAATTAATAAAAGTTCATTGATGAAATATTGCTAATATTAAATATACTAAAATATATATATATATATATAAAGTATATATTAGGATATTTATAATCATAAAAACAGTAAAGAAATAAATTTTATTATTAATAAAAATTTGTAAAGAAAGCAAATAAAAAAATTAATAAAATTTTCTAAAAAAGTTGAGGTTAATAATGTGAAAGAAAATAATAAATTTTAGTAAAATTTGTGTAACGAATAAAAATAATTAATATAAAAATAGTAATGTTTATAATTAATGAGTATATATAATATATATTTTAAATATTTTATAATATTATAAGATCAAAGCCGGAAAAAAATTATATATTTATTAATATTTATAAACTTTTAACTATAAATAATTAAAATAAAATAAAATAATTTTTTCATTTGAGTAACTAAAAGTAAAAAGTAAAGAATAAAGTATAATATTATATAAAAATATATATAAAAATAAAAATATTAATTTTCAAAGATAATTGTTCATTATTAATATTATAATAAATAATTATTATTATTTTTGGATATTAACCATTTTGTATTATAAAACAAATAAAAAATTAATTAAAATTTTTTAAATTATTTAAAAAAGCCAAGTTTACTTTAAAATAATTTATTTTTAAATAAATAAAAACAAAAATATAAAAATATATTATAATAATAATTTTTATATGTATAACAAAAAGTAAAATTAAATAATAAATTTTAAAAATTTTAAAAAAATATTAAAAATAAAAATATAAATAGTTTAAAAATAATTATTTATAATTAAAAAAATTTAAATCTTTTTTAGTATTAGATAAATTTGTAATACAAAACAAATAAAAAATAATGAAACATAAATTATTTGAAAAAGTAAAATTTATTTCTATAAAAATTTATATTAAAAAAATAAAATAATAAAAATTTGTTATTATAAATAATTAATAAAAAGTTAAAATTAAAAATAAATTAAAAAATTTAATGAAAATAGTGAATAAAAATAAAAAAATATTGAAAAAAAAGTTCATAATTAGTATTTATACGACAAATATTTTTTAATATAAATTATATCAGAATTACAAAACAAATAGGAAATAAATAAAAAATAATAAAATTATTTATTGGGAAGTTAAATTTTTATAAAATTTACTTAAATAAATAAATAGATATATAAAATTGTAATTATAAATAATATAAAAAAAAATAAAATTTTTACTTGTACAGTAAAAATAAATAATAAATATAAAATTTTCAATATATAAAAATAAAAATATTAATATTAAAAAAATTGTTTATAAGTACAATTATATAAATAAAAATAATCGAAGTATTAAATAAAATTTTAATAACAAACTAAATAATAAGTATTACTAGTATTATAAATATGTAAAAATCTTATTATTCAAGGATAAATAATAATTAATTAATTATAAATAAAATAATATTTTATTGAAGTTAGCTTTATTATTATAAACAATAAATATATAAAAATATACTAAAAATAAAACTAAACATAATGATAGATATTAAAAAACTTTATTAATATAATAAAAATCAATATAATATAAAAGTTTGTTGATAATTATAGAAAATTAAATTTAAATAACGAAAGTTAGTAATATATAATAAATCAGTAACTACAGAAAATATCGTTTTAAAAAAATTAATATGTAACGAAGTTTTAATTTATAATAAAAAAAATAAATTTATATAAAAAATTTATAAAAATATTTATATCAAAAACATTTTAAAGAGTTGATTAATACTTGTAAAAAAAAATAATCAAAAAATTTATAATATATATTTGAGAAAAATAGAAAACTTTTTATATAAAAATTTTTTAATACACAATAAAAATTAAAAACCTATTAAAAAGATAATTTATAATAAAATTATATAAAAAACTAAAAAATTTTAAAATCTAATCAAAATTAAATTTATATAAAAAAATAATTTTAGTAATGAAAACGTTTTAAAAAGTTTAAGTAAAATTATAAAAAAAACTAAAATATAAAAAAATTTATAATATGAATATTTTTTACAATAACTAAACATTTAAAAAATCCTTATTTCTACTTATAAAAAATAAATTTTTATTTAAATAGAAAACATTAATATTTAATGAATAACTAAAAACAATAAAAAAAGTGCATCTCTAATTATAAGTAATAATAAATTTATATAAAAAAAATAGAAAATATTAATATTTAATAAAAGTTAATCGATAAATATTAAAAAATTATAAAATATTAATTATAAAAATAATTTTAAATTTTTGTTTAAAAAAGTTCATCTCTACTTATAAAATAAAATTAATTTATATATAAAAAATAGAGGATATTAATATTAAATAAAAGTTAACCGAAAATTATTTAGAATATTATAAAAATATTAATATTTTAATAAAATAACTATAAATAATATTTAAAAAGTTCATAAAGAATATTTAAATTTACGTAAGAATAAAAAAAATAGTACTATTTTATAAAATTAGCATAACAAAAGATAATAAATGTCATAAAAGAAAACTTTTATTTATAAATATTAATAAATTAACATTAAAAAATTTAAAAAAAATATATTCTATAAGAATAAGTATAATTAAACAAAACGTGCAGTAATAAATAAAATAATAAAGTAACAATTTATATAAAAAGTGAAGTTAACATAATAAAAAGAGATATAATTATAATAATAAAAGAGTTTCTAAAAATAAGTTATTTTCCTTATATGAATTTCTACAAAAAAACGTTTGATAATAATATAATAATAATTTAATGTAAAAAAAGTTTATAACAAATTTTTTTTTTAATCAATTTTCATCCAGTTTTTTTTTCAATCAAGTGTTCTTTAAAAAAAAATTAATAAAACAGTATAAAAAGTTAAGAGTTTAAAAAAAACAGAAATAGCAATAAAAATAAATAACGAATATAAAAATAATAAAAAATAATAAAAAAGTCACCAATGGAAAAATTTATAAATATGCAATAAAGAAAACCCAAAAAAATATATATAAAATAAAGTATTTTTATTTTTAAAAAAAATATAAGGAAAGCAAAAAAATAATAAAAAGATATAAATAATTATAAATATATTAATATCATTAAAAAGCAATGAAATTTTATAAAAATATATTAAAAATGAATATATACTAAAAACTAAAAATATATTAAAAATGAATATATACTAAAAACTTCTATGTAATAATCTTCATATTATTAATAATAACAACCACTAAGAAATACCTTATCGTCTGCGACGGAAAAAAGGAGCTTTCCAAGTGGATGAAAGCATAATCCTCTCACCCAGTTATCATGCCCTGTCTTAAAATTTGTCGTAAACTGGTAAGTCAAAGGATAACCTGCGTCATAATAGTAACCAAGTATGGAGTAAATGCTATCTGTTATTGCTATAAATTTAGTAAACTATACACCCACGTGATAAATCTCGACTTGGGTGTGGACTAAAAGTTTTTTAAAAACACGTGATTTCTTTGTAATTAAGAAATCTATAACAATATATTAATAAAATATCAATAAGGAGTAGTTTATAATATAAAATAAGCTAAAATATAAAAATTATTAAATAAAATACAATTTTTCGTTACTATAAGTTTACAAAATTTATAATAAAATTTTAAATAATACCCTTAAAAAGTTTTTTTTTCCATTTATTAAAATAATTATTGTTAATTTCATATGCTATATTTTTTTTTATAAAAATAATATTTTAAATTTATAGTTATTATATTAATTTCTTATATATTAATTAATAACATCAAATTATTAAAAAAAATATTATTTTTGTAAAATATTTATATCATTTCTTCGTTGTCAAAAGTTTTTTTCAACACATTTTATAAAATATTATTAATAATTAAAAGTAAATTAAGTAAAAAAACGTTATTTTGCGAGAATACATTAAAATAAAAATTAAGTAAAAAGTTAATAGTAAATGAAATATTTAATAAAAATATCAGCGCAGTTATTATTAAAGTTTCTTTTGTATTAGTTTGTAGTTTATTATAATTTTTTTATTATATTTTATATTTATAGGATAATTATTATTATCACTTATTTATTTTTCAGACTGTATTTCTTTACCCTTTTTCTCCTTACTGTTTTTCTTACTCATTCATTATATATATTTATTTTTATTTTTTTTTTTTAAATATAATAATATTATATACTAGTATTATTATTATAATTATAATTTAATAAAAGGATAGGAAACTAAAAGGTTTTATTATTATTACTATTATTACGAACCAAAGTGGCTACGCAATGGCCAGAAGAAAGCTCCCACAACTTTATTAACTTATCTCTGGAACCTTAAAAAGTTTAATAATTACGATTATATATAAATATTTTTTCAATAAAATAAATAATAATAATAAATAAAAAGTAAAAAATAAATAACGTGTATTATAATAATAATAAATAGTAAATATATAAAATAAATAATTATTGTAAAAATAAAATGAATATTGATAGTAATACAACAAGAAATTTAATGTTTTATATATTTATTAATAATGATTAATAAATAAAATAAATAACAAAAACTAATTAAATAAAATAAGTAATAATACTAAATACTATTAAATAAGTAAAATAAATAATATTATTTATGATAAATAGGAAATAAATACGAACAATTAAAAAAAAAATAAAGGATAGAGCAATGATATTAAATAACAATAAAATAATTAAAGAAATAACATAAATAATAATAATATAAAATAGTGATAACAGTAATAAATACACAAGTAATATAATTGTAATTAACAAATAATAATAATAAATGAGTAAAAAAAAATAGATGTAATAATATTAAATAAAAAATATTTAAAAGGAATAATAGAATAATATTAATATTACTAGTGAAATGAATAATAACAGTATCTACATATATAATTAATAATAAAACTTAATACATTAATAAATTAATGAAATAAATGATAATAGTAATGAATTATAATAAAATTAAATAAAAAATAAAATGGTAATAATGATAGTTATTAGTAATTACTAAATAAATAATAACATATAAGTAAAAAATAAAACGAATAATAATAAGATTATTAATAAGTAAAAGAAACAATAATAATATTAAATAAATATTTAAAAGGAATAATAATAATAGTAATGTTAATAAGTAAAATTGGATTTAATAATAATAAATAATAAATAAATTAATGAAATGGATAATAATAGCAACAGATAAATATAATAATAAATTTGATATGAATAATAACACTAAAAAATAGTAAAAATAATTTTTTTTATATAAATAAAAAATAAAATGGTAATAATAATAGTTAATAGTTAATAGTATTATCTAAATATATAAGATGGATAGTAATAATGAGTAAAGAAATAATATTGTTAGTTATATATAATTATAATAAGATATAAGTAAATAAAATGAAGAATAAATAATAATAATAATATTAATTGTAATGATTATAATATTAAATAAATAATAATAGTAATAATCAAGATAATAATAATAACACCGGTTGCAAATATACTGCCGTTAAGTTTATAGGCCTCTTTATTTTCACTACAAAAAAGTGTTGAGATGTGCGGAAGCGAAGCTACTGGCGCAAAGGCCACACATTCGACCACGTGGTCGTGTCCGCAAAATTCAAGTTTTTTTTCGCCCGAACTGACGTTCCACGAGAGGATGGTCTAAAGTTTTAAATAAATGTTTATAAAAATATTAGAAAAGTTTTTCTTTTAAGTATAAAAAGTATAATAAAGTTCTATTAACTTTGAAATTTTTAAATAAAATATATATTATTATATAATATTTCTAATAATATTAAGAAAATATTAGAACTCAAAAATAATAAATAATAAAAGTTTTTTTAGTACTCGTGAAATATTACAAACTTTAAGTAATAAAAAAAACTTAACTGAATAATGTAAAATTTACTATAAAATAGTTTACTAACATTTGAAAGATTTAAATTTAATTTTATAAAACCTCTAATAATATTTAGAAAATATTAAAAATACTTAAAAAAATATTAAATAAAAAAAGTTTTTTTAGTAGTGATAAAATATTATGACTTTTGGTAATTATATATGATAATGAAAATATTTCTTGTTCAATGATATAAAATTTGGTATAATAAAGTTTTATTAACTCGTAAAAGTTTATAGATAGTAAATTTTTTAATAATAACTCCAAAAATATTAAGATAATATTAGAAAACTCAAATATTATATTAAAAAAAGTTTTTTAAATATTAATGAAATATTACGAACTTCGAATTATAATTAATAAAAATAAAAAATTATTCAAAATTAGAATATCCTATAAAGTGGTTATAATAACTTTTAAATTTTTATAGATAATAATTATAATATTTCTAATAATATTAAGAAAAAATTAAAAGTAATAAAAAAAATAGTAAATAAAAAAGATTAAATAATATCAATTATATATTAAATATACTAAAAATAATGACAACAAAGTAAAAAATATTTAAGAGATTATAAAAAATAAAAGAGTAAATAAAAATAATGAATTTTTATAAAATATTAGTTACCTATAAATTAATACTATAAAATACACAATAATAATAAACTTAATAAAATAAAAATTATTAATTATAAAAATAAAAACACACACAATAATAAATTTAAAAAAAAAAAAAAGCTAAATAATACTATAAGATAAATATTTAAAAATATATAAAAAACTTTAATAATAATTATTAAAATGTAAAAAAAGTAACAATAAAAATAATCTTAAAAATCTTAAAAGTAAATATTAACATTAAGACTTTTCGAAATAATATAAATTTTGTTAAAAAATAGTTCAAAAACTTTAGAAAGTAATATTAAAAAAATGTATTATTACTAATAAAAATAATAATTATAAAGTATAAAAAAATTTAATAATAAGTATAATAAAATAGACAATAACAATAAATGATAAATAATATCAATACAAAATATACATAATAAATAATAATTAAAAAAAGTGAACAATAATAATTAGTATAAAAAAACTTTAGTTTATAGCAGTAATACTAATAAAAAATATTTTAATAATAATAAAACTTTTAAAAATATACAAAACATTATAAAATAGTAATAAAATTTATAAAAAAGTAAACATTGAGAAGAAAAAATAATAAAAATTTAATTAAAACTTTATAAAGTTAAGCATTATAATAATATTTAAACATTTATATAAGTAATAATAATAATAATAAAATAAACCTCAAAAAAGCAATCATAAATATAAAAAAGTTTAAAAAAAAATAACTATATATAAAAAAAGTATTATAATATAAAATTTTATTATTATTTTTTCGTTAAATTATAATTATACTAAAAATATTTTATAAACTTTAAGAAAATAAAAATTGAAAAGTATCATACTTTTTGCAAATATTACTATAAAATTAAAAAAAAGTTAAAACCTCTTTAATATAAAAAATTAAAGTTTTTTTTAATATCATTATTATATACTAATATTTTTATAATATTCAAGAACTTTTTAAAATAAAAGTTTTATATATTATTTCCTTTACAGTAAGAAAGTAAAATAATAAATTTAAATAAAAAGTTTATTAATTAAACAAAATATTTTCAAATTATTTCATTTATAAGTTTTTTTGAAATTTTTTTTAATAATAGTTATATTCAAAATATATAAAAACTTTTTAAAAAATAGATAATTAATTTTTCTATAAGAATAATATAATAAAAAATTTAAATAACTTTTAAAAATAAAATAAAATAAAAATTTTCTATAAATTTTATAATCTCAATAATATATTATTAAAATAAAAATAGTTTATACATAAAAAAATTTAAAATAAGCTTTTTTTAATTTTTTTTTAATGAATATTAATAATAATAAAGAAATTTTTTCTAAATAACTTTTATAAATGCATATATTATGTTATTTAATATTTTTAAGTAAATAAAAAAAAATTTCATGATAATATTGTAATTAATAATAAAAATTTCTTCTAAATTTTAGTTTGGAATATATTTTATCTAAAATTTCAAAAAAATTAAAAAACAATATCTTTTTACTAATAATAATATGAAAGTCCATTCAAAAATGATTAAGTTTTTTAAATAACTTAATATAAACTTTATTACTTTTAAAAAACTTTTAAATGAAAAAAAAATTAAAAGTTTTCTAGATAATAATAATATTAATATTATTATTTGAAATACTTTTTAAATATGAAAAATAAACAGTTTTTATATATAGTTTTCTATATATGTAATATTTCATAGTTTTAAAAAACTTGCAGAGTAAAAGAAATAAAATTAAAAATTTATAATAATTTTCAAAAAGAAATTAATAAAAAAGTTTTTATAATTAATATTCATAACATATCAAAATAAAAAAAAATAATTTTATTTAAATTCTTAATTTCAATAAAATAATTAAATATATATATGAAAAAGTTATGAATAAAATAAAAAGTTTATTATAATAATATTAAAAAATTTCTAAAAACTTAAATAAAATAAAAAGTAAATAATTTATAAGTATTTTTTCCTCGCTTATTTATTAAATATATTTTTAATAATATATAAGAAAAAGTCTTTTATGTATAATTTTTTATTTATTTATTATATTACAATATAAATAGTTAATAAAAAGTTTACCATATAAAAAATATTCCAAAAACTTTTTTAGATAATGAAAAATAAAAAATATTTATATATATATTTTTTTACATATAATCAATTTAAAATAATTATAACAAGAAGTTTTTTATTATGGAAACTTTTTTTTTACATTCATTTTTACATTCATCCATAATAATAAATAATTTCATAACTTTAAAAATAGTAAGTATAAAAAATTTATAAACAAATTTTTTTTTACAATATTGATATTAAATAATATAAATAATTTTTCAAAATAAAATATAAATTTTTTGAAATATTCAAAAAACTAATAAAAAAAATATAGTTTTAAAAATTAATTTCTTTAAGATAAATTATTACAAAATACTAATTATTATAATAATGTTGTTTAATATATTAATAACTTTTTTTATGTATGAAAATATATAAATAATAAAAATAGTTAAAAAACTTATAAAAATAAAGATTTTCTATAAATAAATTTTTTTAACAACTTAATATTATAATAAAAGAATTTATAAAAAATTTTTTTTAAAAAAACAAATAATTATAATCATAAAACTTTTTAAAACTAATAAAAAAATATTATTCTTATAGTTTTTTTTTATGAGTATGGTTAATAATAATAATATTAATAAAACTTTGAAATATAATAAAAAAATTCTTTATATCTATAACTTTTTTATAAATTAATAGATAAAATAAAAAAATTCATAAAACTTTTTTTT